>NW_026060414.1:20000-32500 GCF_943734695.1 Anopheles maculipalpis | reverse complement strand
AAATTTTTTGTCCAAAAATCTTCCGTCGGTCATACCGGTACCCATGTCCTATGACTTGTACCAAGTTGTGAAGGGTACATTTTGACAAAAATCCAAAAAAATCATTAAAAAGTCGCTATTGCTTATTGCATTTCGCATCGTTAGACGACTCTAATATGCCTTGGATGACCACTGTCTGATGATTATTTTAGATTTTATGCCAAAATTTTGATTTCGTGTCTTACGTCCCTACATTAGACGACCTTGGATTTTCGTCTCCTGCACCGCCATGCAACTTTGATGGTCGGGTAACTTTCGCTATTTACTGTCGGAGATCACTTTTCATGATTAATAATGCATCCTGAGACCGTTTTACTCAAAGTTAGAGCAAAAAAATTTTTTGTCCAAAAATCTTCCGTCGGTCATACCGGTACCCATGTCCTATGACTTGTACCAAGTTGTGAAGGGTACATTTTGACAAAAATCCAAAAAAATCATTAAAAAGTCGCTATTGCTTATTGCATTCAGCATCGTTAGACGACTCTAATATGCCTTGGATGACCACTGTCTGATGATTATTTTAGATTTTATGCCAAAATTTTGATTTCGTGTCTTACGTCCCTACATTAGACGACCTTGGATTTTCGTCGCCTGCACCGCCATGCAACTTTGATGGTCGGGTGACTTTTGCTATTTACCGTCGGAGATCACTTTTCATGATTAAGAATGCATCCTGAGACCGTTTTACTCAAAGTTAGAGCAAAAAAATTTTTTGTCCAAAAATCTTCCGTCGGTCATACCGGTACCCATGTCCTATGACTTGTACCAAGTTGTGAAGGGTACATTTTGACAAAAATCCAAAAAAATCTTTAAAAAGTCGCTATTGCTTATTGCATTCAGCATCGTTAGATAACTCTTATATGCCTTGGATGACCACTGTCTGATGATTATTTTAGCTTTTATGCCAAAATTTTGATTTCGTGTCTTACGTCCCTACATTAGACGACCTTGGATTTTCGTCTCCTGCACCGCCATGCAACTTTGATGGTCGGGTAACTTTCGCTATTTACTGTCGGAGATCACTTTTCATGCTTAAAAATGCATCCTGACACCGTTTTACTCAAAGTTAGAGCAAAAAAATTTTTTGTCCAAAAATCTTCCGTCGGTCATACCGGTACCCATGTCCTATGACTTGTACCAAGTTGTGAAGGGTACATTTTGACAAAAATCCAAAAAAATCATTAAAAAGTCGCTATTGCTTATTGCATTTCGCATCGTTAGACGACTCTAATATGCCTTGGATGACCACTGTCTGATGATTATTTTAGATTTTATGCCAAAATTTTGATTTCGTGTCTTACGTCCCTACATTAGACGACCTTGGATTTTCGTCTCCTGCACCGCCATGCAACTTTGATGGTCGGGTAACTTTCGCTATTTACTGTCGGAGATCACTTTTCATGATTAATAATGCATCCTGAGACCGTTTTACTCAAAGTTAGAGCAAAAAAATTTTTTGTCCAAAAATCTTCCGTCGGTCATACCGGTACCCATGTCCTATGACTTGTACCAAGTTGTGAAGGGTACATTTTGACAAAAATCCAAAAAAATCATTAAAAAGTCGCTATTGCTTATTGCATTCAGCATCGTTAGACGACTCTAATATGCCTTGGATGACCACTGTCTGATGATTATTTTAGATTTTATGCCAAAATTTTGATTTCGTGTCTTACGTCCCTACATTAGACGACCTTGGATTTTCGTCGCCTGCACCGCCATGCAACTTTGATGGTCGGGTGACTTTTGCTATTTACCGTCGGAGATCACTTTTCATGATTAAGAATGCATCCTGAGACCGTTTTACTCAAAGTTAGAGCAAAAAAATTTTTTGTCCAAAAATCTTCCGTCGGTCATACCGGTACCCATGTCCTATGACTTGTACCAAGTTGTGAAGGGTACATTTTGACAAAAATCCAAAAAAATCTTTAAAAAGTCGCTATTGCTTATTGCATTCAGCATCGTTAGACGACTCTTATATGCCTTGGATGACCACTGTCTGATGATTATTTTAGATTTTATGCCAAAATTTTGATTTCGTGTCTTACGTCCCTACATTAGACGACCTTGGATTTTCGTCGCCTGCACCGCCATGCAACTTTGATGGTCGGGTGACTTTTGCTATTTACCGTCGGAGATCACTTTTCATGATTAAGAATGCATCCTGAGACCGTTTTACTCAAAGTTAGAGCAAAAAAATTTTTTGTCCAAAAATCTTCCGTCGGTCATACCGGTACCCATGTCCTATGACTTGTACCAAGTTGTGAAGGGTACATTTTGACAAAAATCCAAAAAAATCTTTAAAAAGTCGCTATTGCTTATTGCATTCAGCATCGTTAGACAACTCTTATATGCCTTGGATGACCACTGTCTGATGATTATTTTAGCTTTTATGCCAAAATTTTGATTTCGTGTCTTACGTCCCTACATTAGACGACCTTGGATTTTCGTCTCCTGCACCGCCATGCAACTTTGATGGTCGGGTAACTTTCGCTATTTACTGTCGGAGATCACTTTTCATGCTTAAAAATGCATCCTGACACCGTTTTACTCAAAGTTAGAGCAAAAAAATTTTGTGTCCAAAAATCTTCCGTCGGTCATACCGGTACCCATGTCCTATGACTTGTACCAAGTTGTGAAGGGTACATTTTGACAAAAATCCAAAAAAATCATTAAAAAGTCGCTATTGCTTATTGCATTTCGCATCGTTAGACGACTCTAATATGCCTTGGATGACCACTGTCTGATGATTATTTTAGATTTTATGCCAAAATTTTGATTTCGTGTCTTACGTCCCTACATTAGACGACCTTGGATTTTCGTCTCCTGCACCGCCATGCAACTTTGATGGTCGGGTAACTTTCGCTATTTACTGTCGGAGATCACTTTTCATGATTAATAATGCATCCTGAGACCGTTTTACTCAAAGTTAGAGCAAAAAAATTTTTTGTCCAAAAATCTTCCGTCGGTCATACCGGTACCCATGTCCTATGACTTGTACCAAGTTGTGAAGGGTACATTTTGACAAAAATCCAAAAAAATCATTAAAAAGTCGCTATTGCTTATTGCATTCAGCATCGTTAGACGACTCTAATATGCCTTGGATGACCACTGTCTGATGATTATTTTAGATTTTATGCCAAAATTTTGATTTCGTGTCTTACGTCCCTACATTAGACGACCTTGGATTTTCGTCGCCTGCACCGCCATGCAACTTTGATGGTCGGGTGACTTTTGCTATTTACCGTCGGAGATCACTTTTCATGATTAAGAATGCATCCTGAGACCGTTTTACTCAAAGTTAGAGCAAAAAAATTTTTTGTCCAAAAATCTTCCGTCGGTCATACCGGTACCCATGTCCTATGACTTGTACCAAGTTGTGAAGGGTACATTTTGACAAAAATCCAAAAAAATCTTTAAAAAGTCGCTATTGCTTATTGCATTCAGCATCGTTAGACGACTCTTATATGCCTTGGATGACCACTGTCTGATGATTATTTTAGATTTTATGCCAAAATTTTGATTTCGTGTCTTACGTCCCTAAATTAAACGACCTTGGATTTTCTTCTCCTACACCGCCATACAACTTTGATGGTCGGTTGACTTTTGCTATTTACTGTCGGTGTTCACTTTTCGTGGTTAAATATGTATTCTGAGACAGTTTTACTCAAAGTTAGAGAAAAAAATTTTCTTCTCAATAAATCCCCCGAAACCAATGTCTTATACATTGAACCAGGTTATGAGGCGCACCTGTGTGTGAAGAGTTCTTCGTGTGGTTTATAGACATTTCAGGCACTTGGTATATAGTTTTGGTTTGTGCCCAAGTCCCGTACTTAGAGATATTTTTGGTTTCGGACCAACCAATTCGACTTGCCTTCATCTCTTGTTAGGTTTATAATATCAATACTCGAACTTATATGCATGTTCAGGGACATCATTTTAACTTTCGGTTTGCACCCAAGTCCCGAACTTAGAGATATTTTTGGTTTCTTATCAACCAATTCGACTTGCCTTCATCTCTTGTTAGGTTTATAATATCAATACTCGAACTTATATGCATGTTCAGGGACATCATTTTAACTTTCGGTTTGCACCCAAGTCCCGAACTTAGAGATATTTTTGGTTTCTCACCAACCAATTCGACTTGCCTTCATCTCTTGTTAGGTTTATAATATCAATACTCGAACTTATATGCATGTTCAGGGACATCATTTTAACTTTTGGTTTGCGCACAAGTCCCGAACTTAGTGATATTTTTGGTTTTGGACCAACCAATTCGACTTGCCTTCATCTCTTGTTAGGTTTATAATATCAATACTCGAACTTATATGCATGTTCAGGGACATCATTTTAACTTTTGGTTTGCGCACAAGTCCCGAACTTAGTGATATTTTTGGTTTCCGACCAACCAATTCGACTTGCCTTCATCTCTTGTTAGGTTTATAATATCAATACTCGAACTTATATGCATGTTCAGGGACATCATTTTAACTTTCGGTTTGCACCCAAGTCCCGAACTTAGAGATATTTTTGGTTTCGGACCAACCAATTCGACTTGCCTTCATCTCTTGTTAGGTTTATAATATCAATACTCGAACTTATATGCATGTTCAGGGACATCATATTAACTTTCGGTTTGTACCCAAGTCCCGAACTTAGAGATATTTTTGGTTTCTCACCAACCAATTCGACTTGCCTTCATCTCTTGTTAGGTTTATAATATCAATACTCGAACTTATATGCATGTTCAGGGACATCATTTTAACTTTCGGTTTGTACCCAAGTCCCGAACTTAGTGATATTTTTGGTTTTGGACCAACCAATTCGACTTGCCTTCATCTCTTGTTAGGTTTATAATATCAATACTCGAACTTATATGCATGTTCAGGGACATCATATTAACTTTTGGTTTGCGCACAAGTCCCGAACTTAGAGATATTTTTGGTTTCTTACTTACCAATTCGACTTGCCTTCATCTCTTGTTAGGTTTATAATATCAATACTCGAACTTATGTGCATGTTCAGGGACATCATTTTAACTTTCGGTTTGTACCCAAGTCCCGAACTTAGTGATATTTTTGGTTTCTCACCAACCAATTCGACTTGCCTTCATCTCTTGTTAGGTTTATAATATCAATACTCGAACTTATATGCATGTTCAGGGACATCATATTAACTTTTGGTTTGCGCACAAGTCCCGAACTTAGTGATATTTTTGGTTTTGGACCAACCAATTCGACTTGCCTTCATCTCTTGTTAGGTTTATAATATCAATACTCGAACTTATATGCATGTTCAGGGACATCATTTTAACTTTCGGTTTGCACCCAAGTCCCGAACTTAGAGATATTTTTGGTTTCGGACCAACCAATTCGACTTGCCTTCATCTCTTGTTAGGTTTATAATATCAATACTCGAACTTATGTGCATGTTCAGGGACATCATTTTAACTTTCGGTTTGTACCCAAGTCCCGAACTTAGTGATATTTTTTGGTTTCTCACCAACCAATTCGACTTGCCTTCATCTCTTGTTAGGTTTATAATATCAATACTCGAACTTATATGCATGTTCAGGGACATCATATTAACTTTCGGTTTGTACCCAAGTCCCGAACTTAGTGATATTTTTGGTTTCTTACCAACCAATTCGACTTGCCTTCATCTCTTGTTAGGTTTATAATATCAATACTCGAACTTATATGCATGTTCAGGGACATCATTTTAACTTTCGGTTTGTACCCAAGTCCCGAACTTAGTGATATTTTTGGTTTCTCACCAACCAAATCGACTTGCCTTCATCTCTTGTTAGGTTTATAATATCAATGCTCGAACTTATATGCATGTTCAGGGACATCATATTAACTTTTGGTTTGCGCACAAGTCCCGAACTCAGTGATATTTTTGGTTTCTTACCAACCAATTCGACTTGCCTTCATCTCTTGTTAGGTTTATAATATCAATACTCGAACTTATATGCATGTTCAGGGACATCATTTTAACTTTCGGTTTGCACCCAAGTCCCGAACTTAGTGATATTTTTGGTTTCGGACCAACCAATTCGACTTGCCTTCATCTCTTGTTAGGTTTATAATATCAATACTCGAACTTATATGCATGTTCAGGGACATCATTTTAACTTTCGGTTTGTACCCAAGTCCCGAACTTAGAGATATTTTTGGTTTTGGACCAACCAATTCGACTTGCCTTCATCTCTTGTTAGGTTTATAATATCAATACTCGAACTTATATGCATGTTCAGGGACATCATATTAACTTTTGGTTTGCGCACAAGTCCCGAACTTAGAGATATTTTTGGTTTCTTACTTACCAATTCGACTTGCCTTCATCTCTTGTTAGGTTTATAATATCAATACTCGAACTTATGTGCATGTTCAGGGACATCATTTTAACTTTCGGTTTGTACCCAAGTCCCGAACTTAGAGATATTTTTGGTTTTGGACCAACCAATTCGACTTGCCTTCATCTCTTGTTAGGTTTATAATATCAATACTCGAACTTATATGCATGTTCAGGGACATCATATTAACTTTTGGTTTGCGCACAAGTCCCGAACTTAGAGATATTTTTGGTTTCTTACTTACCAATTCGACTTGCCTTCATCTCTTGTTAGGTTTATAATATCAATACTCGAACTTATGTGCATGTTCAGGGACATCATTTTAACTTTCGGTTTGTACCCAAGTCCCGAACTTAGTGATATTTTTGGTTTCTCACCAACCAAATCGACTTGCCTTCATCTCTTGTTAGGTTTATAATATCAATGCTCGAACTTATATGCATGTTCAGGGACATCATTTTAACTTTCGGTTTGCACCCAAGTCCCGAACTTAGAGATATTTTTGGTTTCTTATCAACCAATTCGACTTGCCTTCATCTCTTGTTAGGTTTATAATATCAATACTCGAACTTATATGCATGTTCAGGGACATCATTTTAACTTTCGGTTTGCACCCAAGTCCCGAACTTAGAGATATTTTTGGTTTCTCACCAACCAATTCGACTTGCCTTCATCTCTTGTTAGGTTTATAATATCAATACTCGAACTTATATGCATGTTCAGGGACATCATTTTAACTTTTGGTTTGCGCACAAGTCCCGAACTTAGTGATATTTTTGGTTTTGGACCAACCAATTCGACTTGCCTTCATCTCTTGTTAGGTTTATAATATCAATACTCGAACTTATATGCATGTTCAGGGACATCATTTTAACTTTTGGTTTGCGCACAAGTCCCGAACTTAGTGATATTTTTGGTTTCCGACCAACCAATTCGACTTGCCTTCATCTCTTGTTAGGTTTATAATATCAATACTCGAACTTATATGCATGTTCAGGGACATCATTTTAACTTTCGGTTTGCACCCAAGTCCCGAACTTAGAGATATTTTTGGTTTCGGACCAACCAATTCGACTTGCCTTCATCTCTTGTTAGGTTTATAATATCAATACTCGAACTTATATGCATGTTCAGGGACATCATATTAACTTTCGGTTTGTACCCAAGTCCCGAACTTAGAGATATTTTTGGTTTCTCACCAACCAATTCGACTTGCCTTCATCTCTTGTTAGGTTTATAATATCAATACTCGAACTTATATGCATGTTCAGGGACATCATTTTAACTTTCGGTTTGTACCCAAGTCCCGAACTTAGTGATATTTTTGGTTTTGGACCAACCAATTCGACTTGCCTTCATCTCTTGTTAGGTTTATAATATCAATACTCGAACTTATATGCATGTTCAGGGACATCATATTAACTTTTGGTTTGCGCACAAGTCCCGAACTTAGAGATATTTTTGGTTTCTTACTTACCAATTCGACTTGCCTTCATCTCTTGTTAGGTTTATAATATCAATACTCGAACTTATGTGCATGTTCAGGGACATCATTTTAACTTTCGGTTTGTACCCAAGTCCCGAACTTAGTGATATTTTTGGTTTCTCACCAACCAATTCGACTTGCCTTCATCTCTTGTTAGGTTTATAATATCAATACTCGAACTTATATGCATGTTCAGGGACATCATATTAACTTTTGGTTTGCGCACAAGTCCCGAACTTAGTGATATTTTTGGTTTTGGACCAACCAATTCGACTTGCCTTCATCTCTTGTTAGGTTTATAATATCAATACTCGAACTTATATGCATGTTCAGGGACATCATTTTAACTTTCGGTTTGCACCCAAGTCCCGAACTTAGAGATATTTTTGGTTTCGGACCAACCAATTCGACTTGCCTTCATCTCTTGTTAGGTTTATAATATCAATACTCGAACTTATGTGCATGTTCAGGGACATCATTTTAACTTTCGGTTTGTACCCAAGTCCCGAACTTAGTGATATTTTTGGTTTCTCACCAACCAATTCGACTTGCCTTCATCTCTTGTTAGGTTTATAATATCAATACTCGAACTTATATGCATGTTCAGGGACATCATATTAACTTTCGGTTTGTACCCAAGTCCCGAACTTAGTGATATTTTTGGTTTCTCACCAACCAATTCGACTTGCCTTCATCTCTTGTTAGGTTTATAATATCAATACTCGAACTTATATGCATGTTCAGGGACATCATTTTAACTTTCGGTTTGTACCCAAGTCCCGAACTTAGTGATATTTTTGGTTTCTCACCAACCAAATCGACTTGCCTTCATCTCTTGTTAGGTTTATAATATCAATGCTCGAACTTATATGCATGTTCAGGGACATCATATTAACTTTTGGTTTGCGCACAAGTCCCGAACTCAGTGATATTTTTGGTTTCTTACCAACCAATTCGACTTGCCTTCATCTCTTGTTAGGTTTATAATATCAATACTCGAACTTATATGCATGTTCAGGGACATCATTTTAACTTTCGGTTTGCACCCAAGTCCCGAACTTAGTGATATTTTTGGTTTCGGACCAACCAATTCGACTTGCCTTCATCTCTTGTTAGGTTTATAATATCAATACTCGAACTTATATGCATGTTCAGGGACATCATTTTAACTTTCGGTTTGTACCCAAGTCCCGAACTTAGAGATATTTTTGGTTTTGGACCAACCAATTCGACTTGCCTTCATCTCTTGTTAGGTTTATAATATCAATACTCGAACTTATATGCATGTTCAGGGACATCATATTAACTTTTGGTTTGCGCACAAGTCCCGAACTTAGAGATATTTTTGGTTTCTTACTTACCAATTCGACTTGCCTTCATCTCTTGTTAGGTTTATAATATCAATACTCGAACTTATGTGCATGTTCAGGGACATCATTTTAACTTTCGGTTTGTACCCAAGTCCCGAACTTAGTGATATTTTTGGTTTCTCACCAACCAATTCGACTTGCCTTCATCTCTTGTTAGGTTTATAATATCAATACTCGAACTTATATGCATGTTCAGGGACATCATATTAACTTTCGGTTTGTACCCAAGTCCCGAACTTAGTGATATTTTTGGTTTCCGACCAACCAATTCGACTTGCCTTCATCTCTTGTTAGGTTTATAATATCAATACTCGAACTTATATGCATGTTCAGGGACATCATTTTAACTTTCGGTTTGCACCCAAGTCCCGAACTTAGTGATATTTTTGGTTTCGGACCAACCAATTCGACTTGCCTTCATCTCTTGTTAGGTTTATAATATCAATACTCGAACTTATATGCATGTTCAGGGACATCATTTTAACTTTCGGTTTGTACCCAAGTCCCGAACTTAGAGATATTTTTGGTTTTGGACCAACCAATTCGACTTGCCTTCATCTCTTGTAAGATTTATAATATCAATACTCGAACTTATATGCATGTTCAGGGACATCATATTAACTTTTGGTTTGCGCACAAGTCCCGAACTTAGAGATATTTTTGGTTTCTTACTTACCAATTCGACTTGCCTTCATCTCTTGTTAGGTTTATAATATCAATGCTCGAACTTATATGCATGTTCAGGGACATCATATTAACTTTTGGTTTGCGCACAAGTCCCGAACTCAGTGATATTTTTGGTTTCTTACCAACCAATTCGACTTGCCTTCATCTCTTGTTAGGTTTATAATATCAATACTCGAACTTATATGCATGTTCAGGGACATCATTTTAACTTTCGGTTTGCACCCAAGTCCCGAACTTAGTGATATTTTTGGTTTCTTATCAACCAATTCGACTGCCTTCATCTCTTGTTAGGTTTATAATATCAATACTCGAACTTATATGCATGTTCAGGGACATCATTTTAACTTTCGGTTTGCACCCAAGTCCCGAACTTAGAGATATTTTTGGTTTCTTATCAACCAATTCGACTGCCTTCATCTCTTGTTAGGTTTATAATATCAATACTCGAACTTATATGCATGTTCAGGGACATCATTTTAACTTTCGGTTTGCACCCAAGTCCCGAACTTAGAGATATTTTTGGTTTCGGACCAACCAATTCGACTTGCCTTCATCTCTTGTTAGGTTTATAATATCAATACTCGAACTTATATGCATGTTCAGGGACATCATTTTAACTTTCGGTTTGCACCCAAGTCCCGAACTTAGAGATATTTTTGGTTTCTTACCAACCAATTCGACTTGCCTTCATCTCTTGTTAGGTTTATAATATCAATACTCGAACTTATATGCATGTTCAGGGACATCATATTAACTTTCGGTTTGTACCCAAGTCCCGAACTTAGTGATATTTTTGGTTTCTTATCAACCAATTCGACTGCCTTCATCTCTTGTTAGGTTTATAATATCAATACTCGAACTTATATGCATGTTCAGGGACATCATTTTAACTTTCGGTTTGCACCCAAGTCCCGAACTTAGAGATATTTTTGGTTTCGGACCAACCAATTCGACTTGCCTTCATCTCTTGTTAGGTTTATAATATCAATACTCGAACTTATATGCATGTTCAGGGACATCATTTTAACTTTCGGTTTGCACCCAAGTCCCGAACTTAGTGATATTTTTGGTTTTGGACCAACCAATTCGACTTGCCTTCATCTCTTGTTAGGTTTATAATATCAATACTCGAACTTATATGCATGTTCAGGGACATCATATTAACTTTTGGTTTGCGCACAAGTCCCGAACTTAGAGATATTTTTGGTTTCTTACTTACCAATTCGACTTGCCTTCATCTCTTGTTAGGTTTATAATATCAATACTCGAACTTATATGCATGTTCAGGGACATCATTTTAACTTTCGGTTTGTACCCAAGTCCCGAACTTAGTGATATTTTTGGTTTCTCACCAACCAATTCGACTTGCCTTCATCTCTTGTTAGGTTTATAATATCAATACTCGAACTTATATGCATGTTCAGGGACATCATTTTAACTTTCGGTTTGCACCCAAGTCCCGAACTTAGAGATATTTTTGGTTTCTCACCAACCAATTCGACTTGCCTTCATCTCTTGTTAGGTTTATAATATCAATACTCGAACTTATATGCATGTTCAGGGACATCATTTTAACTTTCGGTTTGCGCACAAGTCCCGAACTTAGTGATATTTTTGGTTTCCGACCAACCAATTCGACTTGCCTTCATCTCTTGTTAGGTTTATAATATCAATACTCGAACTTATATGCATGTTCAGGGACATCATTTTAACTTTCGGTTTGCTCCCAAGTCCCGAACTTAGAGATATTTTTGGTTTCGGACCAACCAATTCGACTTGCCTTCATCTCTTGTTAGGTTTATAATATCAATACTCGAACTTATATGCATGTTCAGGGACATCATATTAACTTTCGGTTTGCGCACAAGTCCCGAACTTAGAGATATTTTTGGTTTCGGACCAACCAATTCGACTTGCCTTCATCTCTTGTTAGGTTTATAATATCAATACTCGAACTTATATGCATGTTCAGGGACATCATTTTAACTTTCGGTTTGTACCCAAGTCCCGAACTTAGAGATATTTTTGGTTTCTTACTTACCAATTCGACTTGCCTTCATCTCTTGTTAGGTTTATAATATCAATACTCGAACTTATATGCATGTTCAGGGACATCATTTTAACTTTCGGTTTGTACCCAAGTCCCGAACTTAGTGATATTTTTGGTTTCTCACCAACCAATTCGACTTGCCTTCATCTCTTGTTAGGTTTATAATATCAATACTCGAACTTATATGCATGTTCAGGGACATCATATTAACTTTCGGTTTGTACCCAAGTCCCGAACTTAGTGATATTTTTGGTTTCCGACCAACCAATTCGACTTGCCTTCATCTCTTGTTAGGTTTATAATATCAATACTCGAACTTATATGCATGTTCAGGGACATCATTTTAACTTTCGGTTTGCACCCAAGTCCCGAACTTAGAGATATTTTTGGTTTCGGACCAACCAATTCGACTTGCCTTCATCTCTTGTTAGGTTTATAATATCAATACTCGAACTTATATGCATGTTCAGGGACATCATTTTAACTTTCGGTTTGCACCCAAGTCCCGAACTT
>NW_026060414.1:7500-12500 GCF_943734695.1 Anopheles maculipalpis | reverse complement strand
CACGAACTAAGAACGGCCATGCACCACTACCCTTAAGTTTGAGAAAGAGCTCTTAATCTGTCTTACCTCGATAAGTTCGGACCTGGTAAATTTTCCCGTGTTGAGTCAAATTAAGCCGCAAGCTCCACTTCGTTTTTTTTTTTTATTACAAACATGTACGTGTTTATTAACGAATTATAACAGAAATACAAAAGGTTACAAAACACGCACTAACACCCTAGCCGGCGGCCTTCCCAAACGGGCGTAACCGTCGGCCGTAATGCGTCCTGACCCAAACACGCGCATGGGCCAGGCGCTTCTCCTATTATTTAATTTTCTCCTTAATTTAAAATTATCTTTATTTTACATTAATACATTAATAAAGGCCCGTTGGCCACGAAAATTAACGCGCGGATGTCTCCGCCTCGGTAGTGGCAGCCTCTGCGTCCTCTGACATCACGCCACGTCTGCGATCGGCATCGTCTGTCCGCCGCCGTTGACGAAGCGCTTGTTGTTGGGCCAATCTACTCGCCGTGCTCCCTGACGAGTGATTGGCCGTTGTCGTCCCCTGAGGCCGTTGGTGCCGAAACGTCCTCGGTATCAGCCTGCTCCGGTTGATTGAAGGCTGTTGAATGGTGACTCCACTCAATCGATCGGTTGATAGGTTGCGGCGGCGATCGGCTTCTGCGTGTCGCCTCGCTCGCTCCCTTTCACGCCGATTTGCCCGTCTCCTTTCTACAACCTCCGCAGTCGGTGGCTCCCTATCTCGGCGCAGTCTCCCCGGACGAACGGGTGGGAGTGTGCCCGCTCGCATGCGTTCGCGATACGCCCGCTGCTGCTGGTTTCGCCTCAGCCTTCTACGAAGGAGGACTTCGGCTGAGGGCGGACCAGTGTTGCGTACGTTTCTCCTCGGTTGGGCTACCATAGGACGCAATATGGCAGCCCCTTCGTCCGGGTTGATTGTAGCCAGTCGCTCGTTCCTCTCTCGACGCCGTCTACGCTGTCCCTCGTTGTGCCGCTCGCGACGGGCCTGTCGTCGTGCTGCTTCCTCCCGTTGCGCGGCTGTGTGGATGTCAGCCATGACCGCCACGTTCTCCGTAGCCTGGTGCTCCAGCCAGCGTAGCTGCAAGAAGCGGCATACTCGCCGTGCCGCTTCTGCTGCTGACTGCCAAGCCTCCGGACTGGTCAACATCCACGGCACCAGCCGTTCGGGAGTAACTGCCTCGCCCTCCTCGTCGACCAGCTGTTGGGTTCTCACATCCGCGAACCGTGGGCACACGAACATAACGTGCTCAGCCGACTCGACCACGTTGTCGGCGCAGAATGGGCAGGTCGGGGCAGAGACGAAACCCATGGCGTGCAAGTACTCTCGGAAGAAGCCGTGTCCCGAGAGCACCTGACTCAGGTGGAAATCAACCTCGCCATGTTTCCGACCTACCCAGGCAGTTATGTTCGGCAGGATGCGATGTGCCCAGCGTACGAAACGGCTCGCCGATGGAAGTGCGGCCTCCTCGTCCCATGACGTCTGCCACATCGCCATGGTCGCCGAACGCTCGAGCCTTTTGATCACCTCCTTGTCGATCAACACTCCCCTTCTCAAAGCGTCCTGGTTCCGCTTGTGTCGACGGGCCATCTCCAACACTTGGAGGTGAAGCGGAATCAGCCCCGCCAATACAACCATCGTCGTGTATTTGACGGTTCTGAAGGTTCTCGCCACTCCCTTCGCCAAAGGCCGTTGCAGCTGCTCCAGTTTCCGTCGACACCACTGGAGCTTCACCGCCTCCGCCCAGATGGGTGCCGCGTATCTGACGATGGAGTCCGCAATCCCCGCCAGCAGCCTGCGTTTCGCCATCCCCAGTCCGGCATGGTTTGGCATCATGCCGGTGGCCAGCTTCACCACACGGAGTGCCTTCGTCGTGGCCTTCTCGACGTGTGGCTTCCACGATAGGTGGTCGTGAAGCTGAACCCCGAGGTAGCGAATTGCAGGCTTGGATCGCACCTCCACTCCGTTGATGAATACGGGCACCTCTGGGTGGCCCCTTCTGAGACTGGAGATGAGAACAATCTCCGTCTTCTCAGGGGCCAACTGCAGCCGATGTCGCTCCATCCAACCCGAAACAGCTGTAACCGCCTCCTCCGCTACTCCAGCCGCCTCCTCCGGTGTGCACCCTCTCGCCAGTACTGCTAAATCGTCGGCAAAGCCGATGATCGTTGCTCCTTCGGGCAGCTGCACACTCAACACGCCGTCGTACAAGATGTTCCACAGAGTGGGACCGAGGATGGATCCCTGTGGAACTCCTGCCGTTACTCGACGTGTTACCGGGCCGGAGCTCGTGTCGTACGTGAGCTCACGGTCCCGGAAGTACTCCTGCAGGATGCGGCGCAGTCCTGCTGGTACTCCCTTTGCTTGCAGCGCCTCCGCGATGGCCTGCCAGTCCGCCGAGTTGAACGCATTGCGCACATCCAGCGCAACGACGAGTAGACAACGCTTGTCGCGCCGGTTAGTGCGTCCAAAGCTCATGGCAGATCTGGCAGCCTCGACCACCAGTTCAACCGCCTGAAGGGTGGAGCGACCACATCGGAATCCGAATTGACGCTCGGAAAGCATCGGCTCCGTTGGTCTCTCGATGTGGTCGTTAAGGCGGTTCAGCAGTACTCGCTCGAACACCTTGCCAGGTGTATCCAGTAGCATCACTGGTCGCACGGATGACGGCTCGCCTGGCGGTTTCCCCGGTTTGGGGATGAGGACGAGTTTCGCCTTCTTCCACTGGTCCGGGAAGTGGCCCGCATCCAACAGCTCCTGGTATAACCGTACGAACGTCGACGGGTACGCCCGGATGGCTGCCGTGAGGGCAGCATTGGGCAGTCCGTCCAATCCAGGTGCCTTCCTAGGGTTCAGTCCGGCCGCGATGTCGAGCAACTCCTGCTCAGTAACCGACCTGATACCGACGCCGTCCGGCTCGATGATGGGCCAGTCGACTGGGGGATGGTCCGGGCAAAGAGCGTCCACAATTCGTCCTAGCGTGGACGGATCGCTCTCTCTTGCCACACGGCTGCCACATAGCCGTTTGAGCGCTTCCCCCAGCCACCGACCTGTCTCGTCGTCCTCCAGCTGCTGAATGGATTCAGCGTACCGCTCCTTCTTGCTGGCCAAGATGGCTGACGTCAGCCTACGGCGGGCGTCCTGATGGTGCTCGACGGCCTCGGAGTGGGCCACGCTGCCAGCCAATGCGCCAGATGTCCTCTCCCAGGCCAGGCGGCACTCCTCACGCATTCGGCCAATTTCCGGCGTCCACCAGTACGCCGGTTTTCCGGTGTGGCCGACTACAGGAGAGACTTCCGCCATAGTCTCACTGCACGCCCGGCTCAGGATGCGCGTGAGGCTTTCCGGATCTGTGGCCCTCTCCGAGAAACGAGCTGCTTGCAACGCCAGGCGATACAGCTCGCCGTCAAACTGGCGCGTTTGCCATCTTCGGCCAGCCGCTCGTACTGCCGGTGCTGCCTCCCTCGTTGCTCGCCGACTGATGGCTGTCGGCCGGTCTCCAACTGCGAAGCGGATGTAGCGATGGTCGCTGTACGAGTAAGCCCGCAACAGCCTCCACTCCTGCCTCGGATCCCCAATGAGGTCGGAGCGACTGATGGCCGTGCTGGCGAAGGCGACGTCGACAATGCTCGGGCGAGCGACGCCGTTCCCGAGGAAGGTGGCTTCCCCCCCCAGGTTCAGGACATCGAGCCCGAGCCCCTCCGCCAGTGCCAGTAGCTCCTCTCCTTTGTTGTTGGAGCGTGTACTGCCCCAGGCGCTGTTCCACGCGTTAAAATCGCCGACCAAGAGCACGCGGGAAAGCCCTGTAGCCAGCACCTCGATGCGCTCCAAAAGGTCGTCGAATTGGGGCATCCCGAGGCTCGGCGGCGCATAGCAGGCAATGATGGTGATGCCCGCCACGTCAGCCGCCGCGATACCGGAAAAGCCCGTACTCCTTATACGCTGAACTGGATGGGAGTGGCCGCTGACGATGATGGCGACGTGTTTGTCGCAGTCGACCACCCAGTTCGCGTTTCCGTCCGGTACCGAGTAGAGCTCGCACGCAACCAGTACATCCGCCCGCTCCGTTCGCATTGTATGAAGTGCCAGGTCCTGGGCACTTCTGCTCCGGTTCATGTTGAGTTGGAGGACCTGGAGGCTTGAGGCCATCACACTCCCGTCCGTCCTCCTCCTCTGCAGCTGAGCGCGGCAATGCGATGAGGGCCGCCACACCTCATACAGCGTACTTCCTTTTTGCACTGAGCTGCTCGATGGCCGCTCTCGCCGCATCTGATGCAGCACTGGCTCCTGTCCACGCCAGTGCAGAAGGCCGCCAAATGGCCTCTTTCGAGACAGCGGAAGCAGCGTCGTTGAGAGTCCGCCAGCCTCGGAACACGCTCCATCCGGCAGGCGGAATGGTCAATGAGCAGGGCTTGTGTCCTGCCCATGATTGCTTCCGCCTCCGCCCGCGCCAGACGAATGCGAGCTCGTTTGGTGGCGTCTGGCAGCTCCCACATCCTTATGGAGGCCACTGTCGGCTCTTTAGCGAGAGCCCCTCGTAGTGCCTCCTTCAGAGTCTCCTCCTGCGTGAGGTGGTCGACATTGCGGACGATTACCTCCGCCATCTCCGTCAGCACCTTTGCCGTCCCCAGGGCACCGAGGACGCCCTGGATACGTTCGCATAGTGCTTTAGAGTCGACCTCACGTGTAAGCTCCATCCGGAGATTCCCCTTCAGCGTACGTTTGCCGATGCGGATAAACTTCTGCGCGTCCTCCAGCGCAGGGGCGGTCCTGATCGGGCGGTACATATCGGCGAAGGAGACTCCTTCCGCCGGAATTACCAGGATAGCGTCTGGTCGACGCCTTGTGGCCCTAGGGGTGGGTTGGGCAGCGCGTTGTGGTGCCCGTGGCGGCTGCTGCCGCTGCTGTTGTTGCGGTGGTGGTTTGGGCGCACCTCGATTGCGCCTCTCGCCCACCACCTGCCACCCGTTGGTTAAGG
>NW_026060414.1:0-2500 GCF_943734695.1 Anopheles maculipalpis | reverse complement strand
ACCGTCGGAGATCACTTTTCATGATTAAGAATGCATCCTGAGACCGTTTTACTCAAAGTTAGAGCAAAAAAATTTTTTGTCCAAAAATCTTCCGTCGGTCATACCGGTACCCATGTCCTATGACTTGTACCAAGTTGTGAAGGGTACATTTTGACAAAAATCCAAAAAAATCTTTAAAAAGTCGCTATTGCTTATTGCATTCAGCATCGTTAGACAACTCTTATATGCCTTGGATGACCACTGTCTGATGATTATTTTAGCTTTTATGCCAAAATTTTGATTTCGTGTCTTACGTCCCTACATTAGACGACCTTGGATTTTCGTCTCCTGCACCGCCATGCAACTTTGATGGTCGGGTAACTTTCGCTATTTACTGTCGGAGATCACTTTTCATGCTTAAAAATGCATCCTGACACCGTTTTACTCAAAGTTAGAGCAAAAAATTTTTTTGTCCAAAAATCTTCCGTCGGTCATACCGGTACCCATGTCCTATGACTTGTACCAAGTTGTGAAGGGTACATTTTGACAAAAATCCAAAAAAATCATTAAAAAGTCGCTATTGCTTATTGCATTTCGCATCGTTAGACGACTCTAATATGCCTTGGATGACCACTGTCTGATGATTATTTTAGATTTTATGCCAAAATTTTGATTTCGTGTCTTACGTCCCTACATTAGACGACCTTGGATTTTCGTCTCCTGCACCGCCATGCAACTTTGATGGTCGGGTAACTTTCGCTATTTACTGTCGGAGATCACTTTTCATGATTAATAATGCATCCTGAGACCGTTTTACTCAAAGTTAGAGCAAAAAATTTTTTTGTCCAAAAATCTTCCGTCGGTCATACCGGTACCCATGTCCTATGACTTGTACCAAGTTGTGAAGGGTACATTTTGACAAAAATCCAAAAAAATCATTAAAAAGTCGCTATTGCTTATTGCATTCAGCATCGTTAGACGACTCTAATATGCCTTGGATGACCACTGTCTGATGATTATTTTAGATTTTATGCCAAAATTTTGATTTCGTGTCTTACGTCCCTACATTAGACGACCTTGGATTTTCGTCTCCTGCACCGCCATGCAACTTTGATGGTCGGGTGACTTTTGCTATTTACCGTCGGAGATCACTTTTCATGATTAAGAATGCATCCTGAGACCGTTTTACTCAAAGTTAGAGCAAAAAAATTTTTTGTCCAAAAATCTTCCGTCGGTCATACCGGTACCCATGTCCTATGACTTGTACCAAGTTGTGAAGGGTACATTTTGACAAAAATCCAAAAAAATCTTTAAAAAGTCGCTATTGCTTATTGCATTCAGCATCGTTAGACGACTCTTATATGCCTTGGATGACCACTGTCTGATGATTATTTTAGATTTTATACCAAAATTTTGATTTCGTGTCTTACGTCCCTAAATTAAACGACCTTGGATTTTCTTCTCCTACACCGCCATACAACTTTGATGGTCGGTTGACTTTTGCTATTTACTGTCGGTGTTCACTTTTCGTGGTTAAATATGTATTCTGAGACAGTTTTACTCAAAGTTAGAGAAAAAAATTTTCTTCTCAATAAATCCCCCGAAACCAATGTCTTATACATTGAACCAGGTTATGAGGCGCACCTGTGTGTGAAGAGTTCTTCGTGTGGTTTATAGACATTTCAGGCACTTGGTATATAGTTTTGGTTTGTGCCCAAGTCCCGTACTTAGAGATATTTTTGGTTTCGGACCAACCAATTCGACTTGCCTTCATCTCTTGTTAGGTTTATAATATCAATACTCGAACTTATATGCATGTTCAGGGACATCATTTTAACTTTCGGTTTGCACCCAAGTCCCGAACTTAGAGATATTTTTGGTTTCTTATCAACCAATTCGACTTGCCTTCATCTCTTGTTAGGTTTATAATATCAATACTCGAACTTATATGCATGTTCAGGGACATCATTTTAACTTTCGGTTTGCACCCAAGTCCCGAACTTAGAGATATTTTTGGTTTCTCACCAACCAATTCGACTTGCCTTCATCTCTTGTTAGGTTTATAATATCAATACTCGAACTTATATGCATGTTCAGGGACATCATTTTAACTTTCGGTTTGTACCCAAGTCCCGAACTTAGAGATATTTTTGGTTTCTTACTTACCAATTCGACTTGCCTTCATCTCTTGTTAGGTTTATAATATCAATACTCGAACTTATGTGCATGTTCAGGGACATCATTTTAACTTTCGGTTTGTACCCAAGTCCCGAACTTAGTGATATTTTTGGTTTCTCACCAACCAATTCGACTTGCCTTCATCTCTTGTTAGGTTTATAATATCAATACTCGAACTTATATGCATGTTCAGGGACATCATATTAACTTTCGGTTTGTACCCAAGTCCCGAACTTAGTGATATTTTTGGTTTCCGACCAACCAATTCGACTTGCCTTCATCTCTTGTTAGGTTTATAATATCAATACTCGAACTTATATGCATGTTCAGGGACATCATTTTA
>NW_026060413.1:805794-807576 GCF_943734695.1 Anopheles maculipalpis | reverse complement strand
AAAATCCAAGGTCGTCTAATGTAGGGACGTAAGACACGAAATCAAAATTTTGGCATAAAATCTAAAATAATCATCAGACAGTGGTCATCCAAGGCATATAAGAGTCGTCTAACGATGCTGAATGCAATAAGCAATAGCAACTTTTTAATGATTTTTTTGGATTTTTGTCAAAATGTACCCTTCACAACTTGGTACAAGTCATAGGACATGGGTACCGGTATGACCGACGGAAGATTTTTGGAGAAAAAATTTTTTTGCTCTAACTTTGAGTAAAACGGTCTCAGGATGCATTATTAATCATGAAAAGTGATCTCCGACAGTAAATAGCGAAAGTTACCCGACCATCAAAGTTGCATGGCGGTGTAGGAGACGAAAATCCAAGGTCGTTTAATGTAGGGACGTAAGACACGAAATCAAAATTTTGGCATAAAAGCTAAAATAATCATCAGACAGTGGTCATCCAAGGCATATAAGAGTCGTCTAACGATGCTGAATGCAATAAGCAATAGCGACTTTTTAATGATTTTTTTGGATTTTTGTCAAAATGTACCCTTCACAACTTGGTACAAGTCATAGGACATGGGTACCGGTATGACCGACGGAAGATTTTTGGACAAAAAATTTTTTTGCTCTAACTTTGAGTAAAACGGTCTCAGGATGCATTATTAATCATGAAAAGTGATCTCCGACAGTAAATAGCGAAAGTTACCCGACCATCAAAGTTGCATGGCGGTGCAGGAGACGAAAATCCAAGGTCGTCTAATGTAGGGACGTAAGACACGAAATCAAAATTTTGGCATAAAAGCTAAAATAATCATCAGACAGTGGTCATCCAAGGCATATAAGAGTCGTCTAACGATGCTGAATGCAATAAGCAATAGCGACTTTTTAATGATTTTTTTGGATTTTTGTCAAAATTTACCCTTCACAACTTGGTACAAGTCATAGGACATGGGTACCGGTATGACCGACGGAAGATTTTTGGACAAAAAATTTTTTTGCTCTAACTTTGAGTAAAACGGTCTCAGGATGCATTATTAATCATGAAAAGTGATCTCCGACAGTAAATAGCGAAAGTTACCCGACCATCAAAGTTGCATGGCGGTGCAGGAGACGAAAATCCAAGGTCGTCTAATGTAGGGACGTAAGACACGAAATCAAAATTTTGGCATAAAAGCTAAAATAATCATCAGACAGTGGTCATCCAAGGCATATAAGAGTCGTCTAACGATGCTGAATGCAATAAGCAATAGCGACTTTTTAAAGATTTTTTTGGATTTTTGTCAAAATTTACCCTTCACAACTTGGTACAAGTCATAGGACATGGGTACCGGTATGACCGACGGAAGATTTTTGGACAAAAAATTTTTTTGCTCTAACTTTGAGTAAAACGGTGTCAGGATGCATTTTTAAGCATGAAAAGTGAACTCCGACAGTAAATAGCGAAAGTTACCCGACCATCAAAGTTGCATGGCGGTGCAGGAGACGAAAATCCAAGGTCGTCTAATGTAGGGACGTAAGACACGAAATCAAAATTTTGGCATAAAAGCTAAAATAATCATCAGACAGTGGTCATCCAAGGCATATTAGAGTCGTCTAACGATGCGAAATGCAATAAGCAATAGCGACTTTTTAATGATTTTTTTGGATTTTTGTCAAAATTTACCCTTCACAACTTGGTACAAGTCATAGGACATGGGTACCGGTATGACCGACGGAAGATTTTTTGACAAAAATTTTTTTGACTCTAACTTTGAGTAAAACTGTGTCAGGATGCATTTT
>NW_026060413.1:733294-795794 GCF_943734695.1 Anopheles maculipalpis | reverse complement strand
TGCATGCAGCGATCCTTGCTGCGCTGGATCTCGCTCGCCAGCATCCTCCGCGAGCTCAGGAGCTGGGCGGTCAGCGCGAGGCGCTCATCAGGCGGGGCGCTGCGACGTCGCCGTTCTGCAGCTTCGCACACCTCCCTCAGCCGGTCGATCTCGGGTGTCCACCAGTACATCCTCGGCGCTTGGTGGAAGGTCGCCCCATGCACCCGCTCCATTGTGCCGTCGCACGCTGCAGTTAGCCCGCCGACCAGGTCTTCCGGTGTCTGCGCCAGCTCGAACCGTCCGATGGAAAGGGCGGTGGCGAAGCAGGAGCTGTCAAACTGCGCAGTTTTCCACCGGGTACCGGCATGCCTGGCCGTGCCGATGTTGTAGTTCGGCGGCTGATGTCGTTGCCTACGGTGGTGTTGCGTGCCATCTCCCGGAAGACCCACCTGAAACTCCAGGTAGGAGTGGTCGCTGTCGGAGAACCGCGGACTTACCCGCCAGGAGTCGGGGCGCGCAATAGTGTGGCTGGAGAAGGTTACGTCCACTATGCTTGGTCGTGCCACGCCGTTACCCTTGAACGTGGGTACGTTACCGCTGTTAAGCGTCCGGAGCCCCAAATGGTCTACGACGCTCTTCAGGTCTTCTCCCCTCCGTGACGTACGGGCACTACCCCAGTCCTGGCTCCACGCGTTAAAGTCCCCGGCAAGGACTACCGTCGTGTGTCCGATCAGCGACATCTCCACCGCCTCAAGGTAGCTGACAAAGTCGGCCCCGCTGGTGTTGTTGGGCGAAGCGTAGCAGCTGGCGAATGTTATGCCTGCAATGGTGGCTACAACTAGCCCTGGCGACGACGATCCCCATAGTCGCTGGATGGGGAAGGAGCCAGTGGCAATCACCGCTACGCTTTCCGCTTCATCATATGCCCATCTCGGGTTGGATCTTGGTGGCCGGTAGAGCTCGCAAGCAAGCACGACCTGCACTCCAAGCTCCCTAGCCGTCTGCAGCATCAGGTCCTGTGCTGACCGGCTCCGCCCAAGGTTGATCTGTAGGACCTTCAGTGTTGCCGGCAGATCGGATGGCCCACCGGGTGAGGACCCTTGCACCTGGCGCAACACGGATCCTCCTGGCAGTGCATCGCCCGATGACCCGGCTTCCCGCAGCGAATGCAGGCGTCCGTGCGGTCGGCCTCGCTCCTGCACTTCGCCCTCCGGTGGCCGATCTCCAGACAACGGAAGCATCTCGGCTGCCGTTCGGTCGTCTGCAGTACTCGGCTGATCGGGCACAAGGTGAAGCTCACCTTGACGCGCTTGCCCACCAGCTTCTCTGCCATCCTCTCCGGCACCCGAACGCGCGCCACCTGCGTCCCGTTGTAGTTCTCCATCAGGCGCACCTCCTCCTCGCAGATGGTCTCGCCTGCAAGGGCCGAAAGTGCCTCCGCCACCTCTGTCGCCAGCGCTAAAGGGTCGATATAATCAACGCGAAGTGCAGCCCTTTCTGTGATCAGTCGACAGCGAATCGCGGGGGTCGCTGCGTCGCAGAACGCCTTTACGGCGGAGAAGATCTCCCCCGAGTTCGCCCCCTCCGGCAGGTCCATCACAAGTCGCGAGCGGGTAGTTCGTCGTCCGACTCCCAGGACCTCGCTGAGGTGGGCCAGCTCTGCCGACGAGCGCACGGCCCGGTAGACCTCTGTCCAGGTCTGTCCCTCCCCTGGGGTCACCTCGATGGCGTCGGGACGGCTTCGCGCTTGCCGAATCGACGGTCCTGACGTAGTCTTCGGCTGCTGCTGACGCTGCTGCTGCTGCTGCTGCTGTCGCTGCTGCTGCTGCTGCTGCAATGTGCGAAGCTGCGGTGGCACGTAACGTTCGCCTCGCTGCTGCTGTTGCTGCTGCTGCTGCTGCTGCGGCAGGTGGCATTGCCGCTTGGACGAGCGGCCTTTCACCACCGTCGTCCAGAGCAGCTGTTGCTGTGGCTGCTGCTGCTGCTGCTGCTGCTGCTGCTGCTGCTGCTGCTGCTGGCTACACTGCTGCTGCTGCTGCTGCTGCTGCTGCTGCTGCGGCTGCTGCTGCTGCTGGCTACACTGCTGCTGCTGCTGCTGCTGCTGCTGCTGCTGCTGCTGCTGCTGCTGCTGCTGCTGCTGCTGGCTACACTGCTGCTGCTGCTGCTGCTGCTGCTGCTGCTGCTGCTGCTGCTGCTGCTGCTGCTGCTGCTGCTGCTGCTGCTGCCGCTGCTGCTGCGACCGCCGCTTAGCCTGGCTACGCTGATTGCGGCTGCGCTTTGTACGAGCACTGCCCTGGCCACCAGGCTGCACCGACGCATGCAGAGCAGTCAGAGAGCGCATGCCCTCCTGCAGTGCCTCCAGCGTGCATTGCAGAGCCACCTCGCGCTCTCGGCTGAGACGCAGCTGTTCTGTCAGCGTCTCCACCTGCTTCACCAGGCTTTCCAGCATCTTGTGCTGAAGCGCCAACACGGACGTATCCTCGCCCTCAGGATTCGCCGATGTAGATGCAGGCGTAGGTGCAGGTGCCTCCGGTACCGCTGCCTCCAACGCCACCACCGTCTGCTCCAGGACGAAGGCATCGGAGAACTCAGCGTCCTCTTCGTCCTCCGACAATACAACTGCCTCCACTGATCCCTCCGACCGTGGTGACCCTGGGGAAGGAGGTGGGGAAGGGTTGGCCGACCATCCCCCGGGAGTGGACCTCATTCGCGAACCGGAGCGTAGCACCCGCCCCTCCATCGAAATTTCCGTGGTTGTTTCCAAAATCCGTTCGAAAATCCGGTTAGTGGTCTGCCGTCGCGTTGAAGTCTCCCGTTTCACCGTTCCCGGTCCCTGTGCGATAAGCGCCGGAGAACTATGCAATCCGCACTTTTGGGACCGTAACGCCCCGTAACGCCTTGGGTGTCCCGGCTAAGCAGTACCGTCACCGGCCGCTGGTGGTGCTGCTGTCGTCAGGGAGAGGTGGTGCGTGTCTTAGATGTGCGGTTCCACTACTGTCCGCGGGTGGCGCCACCAGCGAAAGCTCCCACGAAATGCAAGAGATGGCGCTGGTCGGTGTCTCGGCTATAAACGCTTCGTGTGATGGATGACGCACATACACACGCCACGACACACACGACGCCACTCGATGCGCGCTTTTCACTCGCCGGTTCACTGGTTGTTTTCCGCCTTTTTTCACAAGAAATCCACCCTCCGGTGCTGGAAAACGAATTTAATCGCACTTATGCGCACTAGCGTCCACTTTTTTTGCGATTTTTTTCGCCCACTTTTGCCGTTTTGAGGCTTTGAGGTTCCCCATACAAAGTGTATGGGGGCACTTTGCGCACTTGTTTGCCTCACTAAATCGTGTTCAAATAGCGTTCTTTCGCTTTGCAAACACTTAAAGCAACGTCTTTTATCATTTATCGCTGCAATTCACACGCATTTATCACTTTTTACACCAAATTTTTTGTCGCCAACGCGGAGCTGTACGGGAGCACGTCCGTTCGCCTCGAGATGTCAAACGCCACTACAGGGATAACTGGCTTGTGGTCGCCAAGCGTTCATAGCGACGTGACTTTTTGATCCTTCGATGTCGGCTCTTCCTATCATTGTGAAGCAAAATTCCCAAAGCGTAGGATTGTTCACCCTTTCAAGGGAACGTGAGCTGGGTTTAGACCGTCGTGAGACAGGTTAGTTTTACCCTACTGGTGTGTGCATTTGTGCTATCTTAACGGAATTCCTGTGCAGTACGAGAGGAACCACAGGTACGGACCACTGGCTCAATACTAGTTCGACCGGACTTTGGTATGACGCTACGTCCGCTGGATTATGCCTGAACGCCTCTAAGGTCGTAACCAATCCGAGCTGATAGCGCTTCAAACCCCCATAGGCAATCGTAAGCTAGCGGGCCTAACAACCCTCCGAGATACGCTGGCGCTGCCTCGCAGCCTGGCGCCTCATCCCCGCTTCTAGACTTGGCCGCATCGCGCAGGGTCGCACCGCACGTGTTAGTACCTGACCATAGGGAACACTGGTGGCAGCTGACCTCGCCGACCGTGGACTTGACTAGTTTCGATGCCTACCGACCGCCCGCAAACGACGGGACTTCAGGCTGGGAGCTGCGAGTTGTAGAGATGCGTTCGCATCGATCCTCTCAGGCGACCCATGCTTGGTGGTGTATTCGTGTGTACTGTCGCACCTTTCCGGGTGTGTTCAGTATGCACGATGAATGAGTTGGAAAACGAAAGACAGAGAGAGAATTGAAATGTTACTGAGCATATAAGCGAAGAGTGTGTGGGTTCATAAGAATGTTGATCATATGCAGTTGATACCGGTACGGGTCCGTCATTACTCCTCCACGGAGTGATGATCGGTTTGCTTGAAGGGGGCAATACGCATCGTTGACTTACCTACGGGTAACCCGCTTACGTGTGGGTCGATTGCTGTCGGGGCAAGCAATCGGGTTAGCGCCGTATCCGGATATAGAGAGTAGTATGGGGTGATAATGATTAACATGTCGAGTGATGGCTGCACCTCCTAGTGGAAAGTTCAAACGTGACGGTTGCTTCGCTACGGGGTACTAGGTACCTCTTAGAGGAGCAATGGAGTATGGAGTCCAAATTGAATGTTTGGACTTCAAAAATTTCTCTAAGTCCGGTACTTAAATCCCTCGGACATAAACTCACAAAACACATGCTATTGCATTAAAAATTTTGTTAACCTAACAAGAGATGAAGGCAAGTCGAATTGGTTGGTCCAAAACCAAAAATATCACTAAGTTCGGGACTTGGGTACAAACCGAAAGTTAAAATGATGTCCCTGAACATGCATATAAGTTCGAGTATTGATATTATAAACCTAACAAGAGATGAAAGCAAGTCGAATTGGTTGGTCGGAAACCAAAAATATCACTAAGTTCGGGACTTGTGCGCAAACCGAAAGTTAAAATGATGACCCTGAACATGCATATAAGTTCGAGTATTGATATTATAAACCTAACAAGAGATGAAGGCAAGTCGAATTGGTTGGTCCGAAACCAAAAATATCACTAAGTTCGGGACTTGTGCGCAAACCGAAAGTTAATATGATGTCCCTGAACATGCATATAAGTTCGAGTATTGATATTATAAACCTAACAAGAGATGAAGGCAAGTCGAATTGGTTGGTCGGAAACCAAAAATATCACTAAGTTCGGGACTTGGGTGCAAACCGAAAGTTAATATGATGTCCCTGAACATGCATATAAGTTCGAGTATTGATATTATAAACCTAACAAGAGATGAAGGCAAGTCGAATTGGTTGGTCGGAAACCAAAAATATCACTAAGTTCGGGACTTGGGTGCAAACCGAAAGTTAATATGATGTCCCTGAACATGCATATAAGTTGGAGTATTGATATTATAAACCTAACAAGAGATGAAGGCAAGTCGAATTGGTTGGTCCAAAACCAAAAATATCTCTAAGTTCGGGACTTGGGTACAAACCGAAAGTTAAAATGATGTCCCTGAACATGCATATAAGTTCGAGTATTGATATTATAAACCTAACAAGAGATGAAGGCAAGTCGAATTGGTTGGTCCAAAACCAAAAATATCTCTAAGTTCGGGACTTGGGTACAAACCGAAAGTTAAAATGATGTCCCTGAACATGCATATAAGTTCGAGTATTGATATTATAAACCTAACAAGAGATGAAGGCAAGTCGAATTGGTTGGTCCAAAACCAAAAATATCTCTAAGTTCGGGACTTGGGTACAAACCGAAAGTTAAAATGATGTCCCTGAACATGCATATAAGTTCGAGTATTGATATTATAAACCTAACAAGAGATGAAGGCAAGTCGAATTGGTTGATAAGAAACCAAAAATATCTCTAAGTTCGGGACTTGGGTACAAACCGAATGTTAAAATGATGTCCCTGAACATGCATATAAGTTCGAGTATTGATATTATAAACCTAACAAGAGATGAAGGCAAGTCGAATTGGTTGGTCCGAAACCAAAAATATCTCTAAGTTCGGGACTTGGGTGCAAACCGAAAGTTAAAATGATGTCCCTGAACATGCATATAAGTTCGAGTATTGATATTATAAACCTAACAAGAGATGAAGGCAAGTCGAATTGGTAAGTAAGAAACCAAAAATATCTCTAAGTTCGGGACTTGGGTGCAAACCGAAAGTTAAAATGATGTCCCTGAACATGCATATAAGTTCGAGTATTGATATTATAAACCTAACAAGAGATGAAGGCAAGTCGAATTGGTTGGTCCGAAACCAAAAATATCTCTAAGTTCGGGACTTGGGTGCAAACCGAAAGTTAAAATGATGTCCCTGAACATGCATATAAGTTCGAGTATTGATATTATAAACCTAACAAGAGATGAAGGCAAGTCGAATTGGTTGGTCCAAAACCAAAAATATCTCTAAGTGCGGGACTTGTGCGCAAACCAAAAGTTAATATGATGTCCCTGAACATGCATATAAGTTCGAGTATTGATATTATAAACCTAACAAGAGATGAAGGCAAGTCGAATTGGTTGGTCCAAAACCAAAAATATCACTAAGTTCGGGACTTGTGCGCAAACCAAAAGTTAATATGATGTCCCTGAACATGCATATAAGTTCGAGTATTGATATTATAAACCTAACAAGAGATGAAGGCAAGTCGAATTGGTTGGTCCGAAACCAAAAATATCTCTAAGTTCGGGACTTGGGTGCAAACCGAAAGTTAAAATGATGTCCCTGAACATGCATATAAGTTCGAGTATTGATATTATAAACCTAACAAGAGATGAAGGCAAGTCGAATTGGTTGGTGAGAAACCAAAAATATCTCTAAGTTCGGGACTTGGGTACAAACCGAAAGTTAAAATGATGTCCCTGAACATGCATATAAGTTCGAGTATTGATATTATAAACCTAACAAGAGATGAAGGCAAGTCGAATTGGTTGGTCCAAAACCAAAAATATCACTAAGTTCGGGACTTGGGTGCAAACCGAAAGTTAAAATGATGTCCCTGAACATGCATATAAGTTCGAGTATTGATATTATAAACCTAACAAGAGATGAAGGCAAGTCGAATTGGTTGGTCCAAAACCAAAAATATCACTAAGTTCGGGACTTGTGCGCAAACCAAAAGTTAATATGATGTCCCTGAACATGCATATAAGTTCGAGTATTGATATTATAAACCTAACAAGAGATGAAGGCAAGTCGAATTGGTTGGTCCGAAACCAAAAATATCTCTAAGTTCGGGACTTGGGTGCAAACCGAAAGTTAAAATGATGTCCCTGAACATGCATATATGTTCGAGTATTGATATTATAAACCTAACAAGAGATGAAGGCAAGTCGATTTGGTTGGTGAGAAACCAAAAATATCACTAAGTTCGGGACTTGGGTACAAACCGAAAGTTAAAATGATGTCCCTGAACATGCATATAAGTTCGAGTATTGATATTATAAACCTAACAAGAGATGAAGGCAAGTCGAATTGGTTGGTCCGAAACCAAAAATATCTCTAAGTTCGGGACTTGGGTGCAAACCGAAAGTTAAAATGATGTCCCTGAACATGCATATAAGTTCGAGTATTGATATTATAAACCTAACAAGAGATGAAGGCAAGTCGAATTGGTTGGTAAGAAACCAAAAATATCACTAAGTTCGGGACTTGTGCGCAAACCGAAAGTTAAAATGATGTCCCTGAACATGCATATAAGTTCGAGTATTGATATTATAAACCTAACAAGAGATGAAGGCAAGTCGAATTGGTTGGTCCAAAACCAAAAATATCTCTCTGTTCGGGACTTGGGTGCAAACCGAAAGTTAAAATGATGTCCCTGAACATGCATATAAGTTCGAGTATTGATATTATAAACCTAACAAGAGATGAAGGCAAGTCGAATTGGTTGGTCCAAAACCAAAAATATCACTAAGTTCGGGACTTGTGCGCAAACCAAAAGTTAATATGATGTCCCTGAACATGCATATAAGTTCGAGTATTGATATTATAAACCTAACAAGAGATGAAGGCAAGTCGAATTGGTTGGTCCGAAACCAAAAATATCTCTAAGTTCGGGACTTGGGTGCAAACCGAAAGTTAAAATGATGTCCCTGAACATGCATATAAGTTCGAGTATTGATATTATAAACCTAACAAGAGATGAAGGCAAGTCGAATTGGTTGGTAAGAAACCAAAAATATCACTAAGTTCGGGACTTGTGCGCAAACCGAAAGTTAAAATGATGTCCCTGAACATGCATATAAGTTCGAGTATTGATATTATAAACCTAACAAGAGATGAAGGCAAGTCGAATTGGTTGGTCCAAAACCAAAAATATCTCTCTGTTCGGGACTTGGGTACAAACCGAAAGTTAATATGATGTCCCTGAACATGCATATAAGTTCGAGTATTGATATTATAAACCTAACAAGAGATGAAGGCAAGTCGAATTGGTTGGTAAGAAACCAAAAATATCACTAAGTTCGGGACTTGGGTACAAACCGAAAGTTAATATGATGTCCCTGAACATGCATATAAGTTCGAGTATTGATATTATAAACCTAACAAGAGATGAAGGCAAGTCGAATTGGTTTGTCCAAAACCAAAAATATCACTAAGTTCGGGACTTGGGTACAAACCGAAAGTTAAAATGATGTCCCTGAACATGCATATAAGTTCGAGTATTGATATTATAAACCTAACAAGAGATGAAGGCAAGACGAATTGGTTGGTCCGAAACCAAAAATATCTCTAAGTTCGGGACTTGGGTACAAACCGAAAGTTAATATGATGTCCCTGAACATGCATATAAGTTCGAGTATTGATATTATAAACCTAACAAGAGATGAAGGCAAGTCGAATTGGTTGGTCCAAAACCAAAAATATCTCTCTGTTCGGGACTTGGGTACAAACCGAAAGTTAATATGATGTCCCTGAACATGCATATAAGTTCGAGTATTGATATTATAAACCTAACAAGAGATGAAGGCAAGTCGAATTGGTAAGTAAGAAACCAAAAACATCACTAAGTTCGGGACTTGGGTACAAACCGAAAGTTAAAATGATGTCCCTGAACATGCATATAAGTTCGAGTATTGATATTATAAACCTAACAAGAGATGAAGGCAAGTCGAATTGGTTGGTGAGAAAACAAAAATATCACTAAGTTCGGGACTTGGGTACAAACCGAAAGTTAATATGATGTCCCTGAACATGCATATAAGTTCGAGTATTGATATTATAAACCTAACAAGAGATGAAGGCAAGTCGAATTGGTTGGTCCAAAACCAAAAATATCACTAAGTTCGGGACTTGGGTACAAACCGAAAGTTAATATGATGTCCCTGAACATGCATATAAGTTCGAGTATTGATATTATAAACCTAACAAGAGATGAAGGCAAGTCGAATTGGTTGGTGAGAAACCAAAAATATCACTAAGTTTGGGACTTGGGTACAAACCGAAAGTTAAAATGATGTCCCTGAACATGCATATAAGTTCGAGTATTGATATTATAAACCTAACAAGAGATGAAGGCAAGTCGAATTGGTTGGTCCAAAACCAAAAATATCTCTAAGTTCGGGACTTGGGTACAAACCAAAAGTTAATATGATGTCCCTGAACATGCATATAAGTTCGAGTATTGATATTATAAACCTAACAAGAGATGAAGGCAAGTCGAATTGGTTGGTCCGAAACCAAAAATATCTCTAAGTTCGGGACTTGGGTGCAAACCGAAAGTTAAAATGATGTCCCTGAACATGCATATAAGTTCGAGTATTGATATTATAAACCTAACAAGAGATGAAGGCAAGTCGAATTGGTTGGTCCAAAACCAAAAATATCACTAAGTTCGGGACTTGGGTACAAACCGAAAGTTAATATGATGTCCCTGAACATGCATATAAGTTCGAGTATTGATATTATAAACCTAACAAGAGATGAAGGCAAGTCGAATTGGTTGGTCCGAAACCAAAAATATCTCTAAGTTCGGGACTTGGGTGCAAACCGAAAGTTAAAATGATGTCCCTGAACATGCACATAAGTTCGAGTATTGATATTATAAACCTAACAAGAGATGAAGGCAAGTCGAATTGGTTGGTCCAAAACCAAAAGTATCACTAAGTTCGGGACTTGGGTACAAACCGAAAGTTAATATGATGTCCCTGAACATGCATATAAGTTCGAGTATTGATATTATAAACCTAACAAGAGATGAAGGCAAGTCGAATTGGTTGGTGAGAAACCAAAAATATCACTAAGTTTGGGACTTGGGTACAAACCGAAAGTTAAAATGATGTCCCTGAACATGCATATAAGTTCGAGTATTGATATTATAAACCTAACAAGAGATGAAGGCAAGTCGAATTGGTTGGTCCAAAACCAAAAATATCTCTAAGTTCGGGACTTGGGTACAAACCAAAAGTTAATATGATGTCCCTGAACATGCATATAAGTTCGAGTATTGATATTATAAACCTAACAAGAGATGAAGGCAAGTCGAATTGGTTGGTCGGAAACCAAAAATATCACTAAGTTCGGGACTTGGGTGCAAACCGAAAGTTAATATGATGTCCCTGAACATGCATATAAGTTGGAGTATTGATATTATAAACCTAACAAGAGATGAAGGCAAGTCGAATTGGTTGGTCCAAAACCAAAAATATCTCTAAGTTCGGGACTTGGGTACAAACCGAAAGTTAATATGATGTCCCTGAACATGCATATAAGTTCGAGTATTGATATTATAAACCTAACAAGAGATGAAGGCAAGTCGAATTGGTTGGTCCGAAACCAAAAATATCTCTAAGTTCGGGACTTGGGTGCAAACCGAAAGTTAAAATGATGTCCCTGAACATGCATATAAGTTCGAGCATTGATATTATAAACCTAACAAGAGATGAAGGCAAGTCGATTTGGTTGGTGAGAAACCAAAAATATCACTAAGTTCGGGACTTGGGTACAAACCGAAAGTTAATATGATGTCCCTGAACATGCATATAAGTTCGAGTATTGATATTATAAACCTAACAAGAGATGAAGGCAAGTCGAATTGGTTGGTCGGAAACCAAAAATATCACTAAGTTCGGGACTTGGGTGCAAACCGAAAGTTAATATGATGTCCCTGAACATGCATATAAGTTGGAGTATTGATATTATAAACCTAACAAGAGATGAAGGCAAGTCGAATTGGTTGGTCCAAAACCAAAAATATCTCTAAGTTCGGGACTTGGGTACAAACCGAAAGTTAATATGATGTCCCTGAACATGCATATAAGTTCGAGTATTGATATTATAAACCTAACAAGAGATGAAGGCAAGTCGAATTGGTTGGTCCAAAACCAAAAATATCACTAAGTTCGGGACTTGTGCGCAAACCAAAAGTTAATATGATGTCCCTGAACATGCATATAAGTTCGAGTATTGATATTATAAACCTAACAAGAGATGAAGGCAAGTCGAATTGGTTGTTGAGAAACCAAAAATATCTCTAAGTTCGGGACTTGGGTACAAACCGAAAGTTAAAATGATGTCCCTGAACATGCATATAAGTTCGAGTATTGATATTATAAACCTAACAAGAGATGAAGGCAAGTCGAATTGGTTGTTGAGAAACCAAAAATATCTCTAAGTTCGGGACTTGGGTACAAACCGAAAGTTAAAATGATGTCCCTGAACATGCATATAAGTTCGAGTATTGATATTATAAACCTAACAAGAGATGAAGGCAAGTCGAATTGGTAAGTAAGAAACCAAAAATATCTCTAAGTTCGGGACTTGGGTGCAAACCGAAAGTTAAAATGATGTCCCTGAACATGCATATAAGTTCGAGTATTGATATTATAAACCTAACAAGAGATGAAGGCAAGTCGAATTGGTTGGTCCAAAACCAAAAATATCACTAAGTTCGGGACTTGGGTGCAAACCGAAAGTTAAAATGATGTCCCTGAACATGCATATAAGTTCGAGTATTGATATTATAAACCTAACAAGAGATGAAGGCAAGTCGAATTGGTTGGTCCAAAACCAAAAATATCACTAAGTTCGGGACTTGGGTACAAACCGAAAGTTAATATGATGTCCCTGAACATGCATATAAGTTCGAGTATTGATATTATAAACCTAACAAGAGATGAAGGCAAGTCGAATTGGTTGATAAGAAACCAAAAATATCTCTAAGTTCGGGACTTGGGTACAAACCAAAAGTTAAAATGATGTCCCTGAACATGCATATAAGTTCGAGTATTGATATTATAAACCTAACAAGAGATGAAGGCAAGTCGAATTGGTTGGTCCAAAACCAAAAATATCTCTAAGTTCGGGACTTGTGCGCAAACCAAAAGTTAATATGATGTCCCTGAACATGCATATAAGTTCGAGTATTGATATTATAAACCTAACAAGAGATGAAGGCAAGTCGAATTGGTTGATAAGAAACCAAAAATATCTCTAAGTTCGGGACTTGGGTACAAACCAAAAGTTAAAATGATGTCCCTGAACATGCATATAAGTTCGAGTATTGATATTATAAACCTAACAAGAGATGAAGGCAAGTCGAATTGGTTGGTCCAAAACCAAAAATATCACTAAGTTCGGGACTTGGGTGCAAACCGAAAGTTAAAATGATGTCCCTGAACATGCATATAAGTTCGAGTATTGATATTATAAACCTAACAAGAGATGAAGGCAAGTCGAATTGGTTGGTCCAAAACCAAAAATATCACTAAGTTCGGGACTTGGGTACAAACCGAAAGTTAATATGATGTCCCTGAACATGCATATAAGTTCGAGTATTGATATTATAAACCTAACAAGAGATGAAGGCAAGTCGAATTGGTTGATAAGAAACCAAAAATATCTCTAAGTTCGGGACTTGGGTACAAACCAAAAGTTAAAATGATGTCCCTGAACATGCATATAAGTTCGAGTATTGATATTATAAACCTAACAAGAGATGAAGGCAAGTCGAATTGGTTGGTCCAAAACCAAAAATATCTCTAAGTTCGGGACTTGTGCGCAAACCAAAAGTTAATATGATGTCCCTGAACATGCATATAAGTTCGAGTATTGATATTATAAACCTAACAAGAGATGAAGGCAAGTCGAATTGGTTGGTCCAAAACCAAAAATTTCACTAAGTTCGGGACTTGGGTACAAACCGAAAGTGAATATGATGTCCCTGAACATGCATATAAGTTCGAGTATTGATATTATAAACATAACAAGAGATGAAGGCAAGTCGAATTGGTTGTTAAGAAACCAATAATATCACTAAGTTCGGGACTTGGGTGCAAACCAAAAGTTAAAATGATGTCCCTGAACATGCATATAAGTTCGAGTATTGATATTATAAACCTAACAAGAGATGAAGGCAAGTCGAATTGGTTGGTCCAAAACCAAAAATATCACTAAGTTCGGGACTTGGGTGCAAACCGAAAGTTAAAATGATGTCCCTGAACATGCATATAAGTTCGAGTATTGATATTATAAACCTAACAAGAGATGAAGGCAAGTCGAATTGGTTGGTCCAAAACCAAAAATATCACTAAGTTCGGGACTTGGGTGCAAACCGAAAGTTAAAATGATGTCCCTGAACATGCATATAAGTTCGAGTATTGATATTATAAACCTAACAAGAGATGAAGGCAAGTCGAATTGGTTGATAAGAAACCAAAAATATCTCTAAGTTCGGGACTTGGGTACAAACCAAAAGTTAAAATGATGTCCCTGAACATGCATATAAGTTCGAGTATTGATATTATAAACCTAACAAGAGATGAAGGCAAGTCGAATTGGTTGGTCCAAAACCAAAAATATCTCTAAGTTCGGGACTTGGGTACAAACCAAAAGTTAAAATGATGTCCCTGAACATGCATATAAGTTCGAGTATTGATATTATAAACCTAACAAGAGATGAAGGCAAGTCGAATTGGTTGATAAGAAACCAAAAATATCTCTAAGTTCGGGACTTGGGTACAAACCAAAAGTTAAAATGATGTCCCTGAACATGCATATAAGTTCGAGTATTGATATTATAAACCTAACAAGAGATGAAGGCAAGTCGAATTGGTTGGTCCAAAACCAAAAATATCACTAAGTTCGGGACTTGTGCGCAAACCAAAAGTTAAAATGATGTCCCTGAACATGCATATAAGTTCGAGTATTGATATTATAAACCTAACAAGAGATGAAGGCAAGTCGAATTGGTTGGTCCAAAACCAAAAATATCTCTAAGTTCGGGACTTGTGCGCAAACCAAAAGTTAATATGATGTCCCTGAACATGCATATAAGTTCGAGTATTGATATTATAAACCTAACAAGAGATGAAGGCAAGTCGAATTGGTTGGTCCAAAACCAAAAATATCTCTAAGTTCGGGACTTGGGTACAAACCGAAAGTTAAAATGATGTCCCTGAACATGCATATAAGTTCGAGTATTGATATTATAAACCTAACAAGAGATGAAGGCAAGTCGAATTGGTTGGTCCAAAACCAAAAATATCACTAAGTTCGGGACTTGTGCGCAAACCAAAAGTTAATATGATGTCCCTGAACATGCATATAAGTTCGAGTATTGATATTATAAACCTAACAAGAGATGAAGGCAAGTCGAATTGGTTGGTCCGAAACCAAAAATATCTCTAAGTTCGGGACTTGGGTGCAAACCGAAAGTTAAAATGATGTCCCTGAACATGCATATATGTTCGAGTATTGATATTATAAACCTAACAAGAGATGAAGGCAAGTCGAATTGGTTGGTCCAAAACCAAAAATATCACTAAGTTCGGGACTTGGGTGCAAACCGAAAGTTAAAATGATGTCCCTGAACATGCATATAAGTTCGAGTATTGATATTATAAACCTAACAAGAGATGAAGGCAAGTCGAATTGGTTGGTCCAAAACCAAAAATATCACTAAGTTCGGGACTTGGGTACAAACCGAAAGTTAATATGATGTCCCTGAACATGCATATAAGTTCGAGTATTGATATTATAAACCTAACAAGAGATGAAGGCAAGTCGAATTGGTTGGTCCAAAACCAAAAATATCACTAAGTTCGGGACTTGGGTGCAAACCGAAAGTTAAAATGATGTCCCTGAACATGCATATAAGTTCGAGTATTGATATTATAAACCTAACAAGAGATGAAGGCAAGTCGAATTGGTTGTTGAGAAACCAAAAATATCTCTAAGTTCGGGACTTGGGTACAAACCGAAAGTTAAAATGATGTCCCTGAACATGCATATAAGTTCGAGTATTGATATTATAAACCTAACAAGAGATGAAGGCAAGTCGAATTGGTTGTTGAGAAACCAAAAATATCTCTAAGTTCGGGACTTGGGTACAAACCGAAAGTTAAAATGATGTCCCTGAACATGCATATAAGTTCGAGTATTGATATTATAAACCTAACAAGAGATGAAGGCAAGTCGAATTGGTTGGTCCAAAACCAAAAATATCACTAAGTTCGGGACTTGGGTACAAACCGAAAGTTAATATGATGTCCCTGAACATGCATATAAGTTCGAGTATTGATATTATAAACCTAACAAGAGATGAAGGCAAGTCGAATTGGTTGGTCCGAAACCAAAAATATCTCTAAGTTCGGGACTTGGGTGCAAACCGAAAGTTAAAATGATGTCCCTGAACATGCATATAAGTTGGAGTATTGATATTATAAACCTAACAAGAGATGAAGGCAAGTCGAATTGGTTGGTCCAAAACCAAAAATATCTCTAAGTTCGGGACTTGGGTACAAACCGAAAGTTAAAATGATGTCCCTGAACATGCATATAAGTTCGAGTATTGATATTATAAACCTAACAAGAGATGAAGGCAAGTCGAATTGGTTGTTGAGAAACCAAAAATATCTCTAAGTTCGGGACTTGGGTACAAACCGAAAGTTAAAATGATGTCCCTGAACATGCATATAAGTTCGAGTATTGATATTATAAACCTAACAAGAGATGAAGGCAAGTCGAATTGGTTGGTCCAAAACCAAAAATATCACTAAGTTCGGGACTTGGGTGCAAACCGAAAGTTAAAATGATGTCCCTGAACATGCATATAAGTTCGAGTATTGATATTATAAACCTAACAAGAGATGAAGGCAAGTCGAATTGGTTGGTCCAAAACCAAAAATATCACTAAGTTCGGGACTTGGGTACAAACCGAAAGTTAATATGATGTCCCTGAACATGCATATAAGTTCGAGTATTGATATTATAAACCTAACAAGAGATGAAGGCAAGTCGAATTGGTTGGTCCGAAACCAAAAATATCTCTAAGTTCGGGACTTGGGTGCAAACCGAAAGTTAAAATGATGTCCCTGAACATGCATATAAGTTCGAGTATTGATATTATAAACCTAACAAGAGATGAAGGCAAGTCGAATTGGTTGGTCCGAAACCAAAAATATCTCTAAGTTCGGGACTTGGGTACAAACCGAAAGTTAAAATGATGTCCCTGAACATGCATATAAGTTCGAGTATTGATATTATAAACCTAACAAGAGATGAAGGCAAGTCGAATTGGTTGGTCCAAAACCAAAAATATCACTAAGTTCGGGACTTGGGTGCAAACCGAAAGTTAAAATGATGTCCCTGAACATGCATATAAGTTCGAGTATTGATATTATAAACCTAACAAGAGATGAAGGCAAGTCGAATTGGTTGGTCCAAAACCAAAAATATCACTAAGTTCGGGACTTGGGTACAAACCGAAAGTTAATATGATGTCCCTGAACATGCATATAAGTTCGAGTATTGATATTATAAACCTAACAAGAGATGAAGGCAAGTCGAATTGGTTGGTCCGAAACCAAAAATATCTCTAAGTTCGGGACTTGGGTGCAAACCGAAAGTTAAAATGATGTCCCTGAACATGCATATAAGTTCGAGTATTGATATTATAAACCTAACAAGAGATGAAGGCAAGTCGAATTGGTTGGTCCAAAACCAAAAATATCACTAAGTTCGGGACTTGTGCGCAAACCAAAAGTTAATATGATGTCCCTGAACACGCATATAAGTTCGAGTATTGATATTATAAACCTAACAAGAGATGAAGGCAAGTCGAATTGGTTGGTCCAAAACCAAAAATATCACTAAGTTCGGGACTTGTGCGCAAACCAAAAGTTAATATGATGTCCCTGAACATGCATATAAGTTCGAGTATTGATATTATAAACCTAACAAGAGATGAAGGCAAGTCGAATTGGTTGTTGAGAAACCAAAAATATCTCTAAGTTCGGGACTTGTGCGCAAACCAAAAGTTAATATGATGTCCCTGAACATGCATATAAGTTCGAGTATTGATATTATAAACCTAACAAGAGATGAAGGCAAGTCGAATTGGTTGGTCCGAAACCAAAAATATCTCTAAGTTCGGGACTTGGGTGCAAACCGAAAGTTAAAATGATGTCCCTGAACATGCATATAAGTTCGAGTATTGATATTATAAACCTAACAAGAGATGAAGGCAAGTCGAATTGGTTGTTGAGAAACCAAAAATATCTCTAAGTTCGGGACTTGGGTACAAACCGAAAGTTAAAATGATGTCCCTGAACATGCATATAAGTTCGAGTATTGATATTATAAACCTAACAAGAGATGAAGGCAAGTCGAATTGGTTGTTGAGAAACCAAAAATATCTCTAAGTTCGGGACTTGGGTACAAACCGAAAGTTAAAATGATGTCCCTGAACATGCATATAAGTTCGAGTATTGATATTATAAACCTAACAAGAGATGAAGGCAAGTCGAATTGGTTGTTGAGAAACCAAAAATATCTCTAAGTTCGGGACTTGGGTACAAACCGAAAGTTAAAATGATGTCCCTGAACATGCATATAAGTTCGAGTATTGATATTATAAACCTAACAAGAGATGAAGGCAAGTCGAATTGGTTGGTCCAAAACCAAAAATATCACTAAGTTCGGGACTTGTGCGCAAACCAAAAGTTAATATGATGTCCCTGAACATGCATATAAGTTCGAGTATTGATATTATAAACCTAACAAGAGATGAAGGCAAGTCGAATTGGTTGTTGAGAAACCAAAAATATCTCTAAGTTCGGGACTTGGGTACAAACCGAAAGTTAAAATGATGTCCCTGAACATGCATATAAGTTCGAGTATTGATATTATAAACCTAACAAGAGATGAAGGCAAGTCGAATTGGTTGTTGAGAAACCAAAAATATCTCTAAGTTCGGGACTTGGGTACAAACCGAAAGTTAAAATGATGTCCCTGAACATGCATATAAGTTCGAGTATTGATATTATAAACCTAACAAGAGATGAAGGCAAGTCGAATTGGTTGGTCCAAAACCAAAAATATCACTAAGTTCGGGACTTGGGTGCAAACCGAAAGTTAAAATGATGTCCCTGAACATGCATATAAGTTCGAGTATTGATATTATAAACCTAACAAGAGATGAAGGCAAGTCGAATTGGTTGGTCCAAAACCAAAAATATCACTAAGTTCGGGACTTGTGCGCAAACCAAAAGTTAATATGATGTCCCTGAACATGCATATAAGTTCGAGTATTGATATTATAAACCTAACAAGAGATGAAGGCAAGTCGAATTGGTTGGTCCGAAACCAAAAATATCTCTAAGTTCGGGACTTGGGTGCAAACCGAAAGTTAAAATGATGTCCCTGAACATGCATATATGTTCGAGTATTGATATTATAAACCTAACAAGAGATGAAGGCAAGTCGATTTGGTTGGTCCGAAACCAAAAATATCTCTAAGTTCGGGACTTGGGTGCAAACCGAAAGTTAAAATGATGTCCCTGAACATGCATATAAGTTCGAGTATTGATATTATAAACCTAACAAGAGATGAAGGCAAGTCGAATTGGTTGGTAAGAAACCAAAAATATCACTAAGTTCGGGACTTGTGCGCAAACCGAAAGTTAAAATGATGTCCCTGAACATGCATATAAGTTCGAGTATTGATATTATAAACCTAACAAGAGATGAAGGCAAGTCGAATTGGTTGGTCCAAAACCAAAAATATCTCTCTGTTCGGGACTTGGGTACAAACCGAAAGTTAATATGATGTCCCTGAACATGCATATAAGTTCGAGTATTGATATTATAAACCTAACAAGAGATGAAGGCAAGTCGAATTGGTTGGTAAGAAACCAAAAATATCACTAAGTTCGGGACTTGGGTACAAACCGAAAGTTAATATGATGTCCCTGAACATGCATATAAGTTCGAGTATTGATATTATAAACCTAACAAGAGATGAAGGCAAGTCGAATTGGTTTGTCCAAAACCAAAAATATCACTAAGTTCGGGACTTGGGTTCAAACCGAAAGTTAAAATGATGTCCCTGAACATGCATATAAGTTCGAGTATTGATATTATAAACCTAACAAGAGATGAAGGCAAGACGAATTGGTTGGTCCGAAACCAAAAATATCTCTAAGTTCGGGACTTGGGTACAAACCGAAAGTTAATATGATGTCCCTGAACATGCATATAAGTTCGAGTATTGATATTATAAACCTAACAAGAGATGAAGGCAAGTCGAATTGGTTGGTCCAAAACCAAAAATATCTCTCTGTTCGGGACTTGGGTACAAACCGAAAGTTAATATGATGTCCCTGAACATGCATATAAGTTCGAGTATTGATATTATAAACCTAACAAGAGATGAAGGCAAGTCGAATTGGTAAGTAAGAAACCAAAAACATCACTAAGTTCGGGACTTGGGTACAAACCGAAAGTGAATATGATGTCCCTGAACACGCATATAAGTTCGAGTATTGATATTATAAACCTAACAAGAGATGAAGGCAAGTCGAATTGGTTGGTGAGAAAACAAAAATATCACTAAGTTCGGGACTTGGGTACAAACCGAAAGTTAATATGATGTCCCTGAACATGCATATAAGTTCGAGTATTGATATTATAAACCTAACAAGAGATGAAGGCAAGTCGAATTGGTTGGTCCAAAACCAAAAATATCACTAAGTTCGGGACTTGGGTACAAACCGAAAGTTAATATGATGTCCCTGAACATGCATATAAGTTCGAGTATTGATATTATAAACCTAACAAGAGATGAAGGCAAGTCGAATTGGTTGGTGAGAAACCAAAAATATCACTAAGTTTGGGACTTGGGTACAAACCGAAAGTTAAAATGATGTCCCTGAACATGCATATAAGTTCGAGTATTGATATTATAAACCTAACAAGAGATGAAGGCAAGTCGAATTGGTTGGTCCAAAACCAAAAATATCTCTAAGTTCGGGACTTGGGTACAAACCAAAAGTTAATATGATGTCCCTGAACATGCATATAAGTTCGAGTATTGATATTATAAACCTAACAAGAGATGAAGGCAAGTCGAATTGGTTGGTCCGAAACCAAAAATATCTCTAAGTTCGGGACTTGGGTGCAAACCGAAAGTTAAAATGATGTCCCTGAACATGCATATAAGTTCGAGTATTGATATTATAAACCTAACAAGAGATGAAGGCAAGTCGAATTAGTTGGTCCAAAACCAAAAATATCTCTAAGTTCGGGACTTGGGTACAAACCAAAAGTTAATATGATGTCCCTGAACATGCATATAAGTTCGAGTATTGATATTATAAACATAACAAGAGATGAAGGCAAGTCGAATTGGTTGGTCCGAAACCAAAAATATCTCTAAGTTCGGGACTTGGGTGCAAACCGAAAGTTAAAATGATGTCCCTGAACATGCATATAAGTTCGAGTATTGATATTATAAACCTAACAAGAGATGAAGGCAAGTCGAATTGGTTGATAAGAAACCAAAAATATCTCTAAGTTCGGGACTTGGGTACAAACCAAAAGTTAAAATGATGTCCCTGAACATGCATATAAGTTCGAGTATTGATATTATAAACCTAACAAGAGATGAAGGCAAGTCGAATTGGTTGGTCCAAAACCAAAAATATCACTAAGTTCGGGACTTGGGTGCAAACCGAAAGTTAAAATGATGTCCCTGAACATGCATATAAGTTCGAGTATTGATATTATAAACCTAACAAGAGATGAAGGCAAGTCGAATTGGTTGGTCCAAAACCAAAAATATCACTAAGTTCGGGACTTGGGTACAAACCGAAAGTTAATATGATGTCCCTGAACATGCATATAAGTTCGAGTATTGATATTATAAACCTAACAAGAGATGAAGGCAAGTCGAATTGGTTGATAAGAAACCAAAAATATCTCTAAGTTCGGGACTTGGGTACAAACCAAAAGTTAAAATGATGTCCCTGAACATGCATATAAGTTCGAGTATTGATATTATAAACCTAACAAGAGATGAAGGCAAGTCGAATTGGTTGGTCCAAAACCAAAAATATCTCTAAGTTCGGGACTTGTGCGCAAACCAAAAGTTAATATGATGTCCCTGAACATGCATATAAGTTCGAGTATTGATATTATAAACCTAACAAGAGATGAAGGCAAGTCGAATTGGTTGGTCCAAAACCAAAAATATCACTAAGTTCGGGACTTGGGTTCAAACCGAAAGTGAATATGATGTCCCTGAACATGCATATAAGTTCGAGTATTGATATTATAAACATAACAAGAGATGAAGGCAAGTCGAATTGGTTGTTAAGAAACCAATAATATCACTAAGTTCGGGACTTGGGTGCAAACCAAAAGTTAAAATGATGTCCCTGAACATGCATATAAGTTCGAGTATTGATATTATAAACCTAACAAGAGATGAAGGCAAGTCGAATTGGTTGGTCCGAAACCAAAAATATCACTAAGTTCGGGACTTGGGTGCAAACCGAAAGTTAATATGATGTCCCTGAACATGCATATAAGTTCGAGTATTGATATTATAAACCTAACAAGAGATGAAGGCAAGTCGAATTGGTTGGTCCAAAACCAAAAATATCACTAAGTTCGGGACTTGGGTGCAAACCGAAAGTTAAAATGATGTCCCTGAACATGCATATAAGTTCGAGTATTGATATTATAAACCTAACAAGAGATGAAGGCAAGTCGAATTGGTTGATAAGAAACCAAAAATATCTCTAAGTTCGGGACTTGGGTACAAACCAAAAGTTAAAATGATGTCCCTGAACATGCATATAAGTTCGAGTATTGATATTATAAACCTAACAAGAGATGAAGGCAAGTCGAATTGGTTGGTCCAAAACCAAAAATATCTCTAAGTTCGGGACTTGTGCGCAAACCAAAAGTTAATATGATGTCCCTGAACATGCATATAAGTTCGAGTATTGATATTATAAACCTAACAAGAGATGAAGGCAAGTCGAATTGGTTGGTCCAAAACCAAAAATATCTCTAAGTTCGGGACTTGGGTACAAACCGAAAGTTAAAATGATGTCCCTGAACATGCATATAAGTTCGAGTATTGATATTATAAACCTAACAAGAGATGAAGGCAAGTCGAATTGGTTGGTCCAAAACCAAAAATATCACTAAGTTCGGGACTTGTGCGCAAACCAAAAGTTAATATGATGTCCCTGAACATGCATATAAGTTCGAGTATTGATATTATAAACCTAACAAGAGATGAAGGCAAGTCGAATTGGTTGGTCCGAAACCAAAAATATCTCTAAGTTCGGGACTTGGGTGCAAACCGAAAGTTAAAATGATGTCCCTGAACATGCATATATGTTCGAGTATTGATATTATAAACCTAACAAGAGATGAAGGCAAGTCGAATTGGTTGGTCCAAAACCAAAAATATCACTAAGTTCGGGACTTGGGTGCAAACCGAAAGTTAAAATGATGTCCCTGAACATGCATATAAGTTCGAGTATTGATATTATAAACCTAACAAGAGATGAAGGCAAGTCGAATTGGTTGGTCCAAAACCAAAAATATCACTAAGTTCGGGACTTGGGTACAAACCGAAAGTTAATATGATGTCCCTGAACATGCATATAAGTTCGAGTATTGATATTATAAACCTAACAAGAGATGAAGGCAAGTCGAATTGGTTGGTCCAAAACCAAAAATATCACTAAGTTCGGGACTTGGGTGCAAACCGAAAGTTAAAATGATGTCCCTGAACATGCATATAAGTTCGAGTATTGATATTATAAACCTAACAAGAGATGAAGGCAAGTCGAATTGGTTGTTGAGAAACCAAAAATATCTCTAAGTTCGGGACTTGGGTACAAACCGAAAGTTAAAATGATGTCCCTGAACATGCATATATGTTCGAGTATTGATATTATAAACCTAACAAGAGATGAAGGCAAGTCGAATTGGTTGGTCCAAAACCAAAAATATCACTAAGTTCGGGACTTGGGTGCAAACCGAAAGTTAATATGATGTCCCTGAACATGCATATAAGTTCGAGTATTGATATTATAAACCTAACAAGAGATGAAGGCAAGTCGAATTGGTTGGTCCAAAACCAAAAATATCTCTAAGTTCGGGACTTGGGTACAAACCAAAAGTTAATATGATGTCCCTGAACATGCATATAAGTTCGAGTATTGATATTATAAACCTAACAAGAGATGAAGGCAAGTCGAATTGGTTGGTCCAAAACCAAAAATATCACTAAGTTCGGGACTTGGGTGCAAACCGAAAGTTAAAATGATGTCCCTGAACATGCATATAAGTTCGAGTATTGATATTATAAACCTAACAAGAGATGAAGGCAAGTCGAATTGGTTGGTCCAAAACCAAAAATATCACTAAGTTCGGGACTTGGGTACAAACCGAAAGTTAATATGATGTCCCTGAACATGCATATAAGTTCGAGTATTGATATTATAAACCTAACAAGAGATGAAGGCAAGTCGAATTGGTTGGTCCGAAACCAAAAATATCTCTAAGTTCGGGACTTGGGTGCAAACCGAAAGTTAAAATGATGTCCCTGAACATGCATATAAGTTCGAGTATTGATATTATAAACCTAACAAGAGATGAAGGCAAGTCGAATTGGTTGGTCCAAAACCAAAAATATCTCTAAGTTCGGGACTTGGGTGCAAACCGAAAGTTAAAATGATGTCCCTGAACATGCATATAAGTTCGAGTATTGATATTATAAACCTAACAAGAGATGAAGGCAAGTCGAATTGGTTGGTCCAAAACCAAAAATATCACTAAGTTCGGGACTTGGGTACAAACCGAAAGTTAATATGATGTCCCTGAACATGCATATAAGTTCGAGTATTGATATTATAAACCTAACAAGAGATGAAGGCAAGTCGAATTGGTTGGTCCAAAACCAAAAATATCACTAAGTTCGGGACTTGGGTACAAACCGAAAGTTAATATGATGTCCCTGAACATGCATATAAGTTCGAGTATTGATATTATAAACCTAACAAGAGATGAAGGCAAGTCGAATTGGTTGGTCCGAAACCAAAAATATCTCTAAGTTCGGGACTTGGGTGCAAACCGAAAGTTAAAATGATGTCCCTGAACATGCATATAAGTTCGAGTATTGATATTATAAACCTAACAAGAGATGAAGGCAAGTCGAATTGGTTGGTCCGAAACCAAAAATATCTCTAAGTTCGGGACTTGGGTGCAAACCGAAAGTTAAAATGATGTCCCTGAACATGCATATAAGTTCGAGTATTGATATTATAAACCTAACAAGAGATGAAGGCAAGTCGAATTGGTTGGTCCAAAACCAAAAATATCACTAAGTTCGGGACTTGGGTACAAACCGAAAGTTAATATGATGTCCCTGAACATGCATATAAGTTCGAGTATTGATATTATAAACCTAACAAGAGATGAAGGCAAGTCGAATTGGTTGGTCCAAAACCAAAAATATCACTAAGTTCGGGACTTGTGCGCAAACCAAAAGTTAATATGATGTCCCTGAACATGCATATAAGTTCGAGTATTGATATTATAAACCTAACAAGAGATGAAGGCAAGTCGAATTGGTTGGTCCGAAACCAAAAATATCTCTAAGTTCGGGACTTGGGTGCAAACCGAAAGTTAAAATGATGTCCCTGAACATGCATATATGTTCGAGTATTGATATTATAAACCTAACAAGAGATGAAGGCAAGTCGAATTGGTTGGTCCAAAACCAAAAATATCACTAAGTTCGGGACTTGGGTGCAAACCGAAAGTTAAAATGATGTCCCTGAACATGCATATAAGTTCGAGTATTGATATTATAAACCTAACAAGAGATGAAGGCAAGTCGAATTGGTTGGTCCAAAACCAAAAATATCACTAAGTTCGGGACTTGGGTACAAACCGAAAGTTAATATGATGTCCCTGAACATGCATATAAGTTCGAGTATTGATATTATAAACCTAACAAGAGATGAAGGCAAGTCGAATTGGTTGGTCCAAAACCAAAAATATCACTAAGTTCGGGACTTGGGTGCAAACCGAAAGTTAAAATGATGTCCCTGAACATGCATATAAGTTCGAGTATTGATATTATAAACCTAACAAGAGATGAAGGCAAGTCGAATTGGTTGTTGAGAAACCAAAAATATCTCTAAGTTCGGGACTTGGGTACAAACCGAAAGTTAAAATGATGTCCCTGAACATGCATATATGTTCGAGTATTGATATTATAAACCTAACAAGAGATGAAGGCAAGTCGAATTGGTTGGTCCAAAACCAAAAATATCACTAAGTTCGGGACTTGGGTGCAAACCGAAAGTTAATATGATGTCCCTGAACATGCATATAAGTTCGAGTATTGATATTATAAACCTAACAAGAGATGAAGGCAAGTCGAATTGGTTGGTCCAAAACCAAAAATATCTCTAAGTTCGGGACTTGGGTACAAACCAAAAGTTAATATGATGTCCCTGAACATGCATATAAGTTCGAGTATTGATATTATAAACCTAACAAGAGATGAAGGCAAGTCGAATTGGTTGGTCCAAAACCAAAAATATCACTAAGTTCGGGACTTGGGTGCAAACCGAAAGTTAAAATGATGTCCCTGAACATGCATATAAGTTCGAGTATTGATATTATAAACCTAACAAGAGATGAAGGCAAGTCGAATTGGTTGGTCCAAAACCAAAAATATCACTAAGTTCGGGACTTGGGTACAAACCGAAAGTTAATATGATGTCCCTGAACATGCATATAAGTTCGAGTATTGATATTATAAACCTAACAAGAGATGAAGGCAAGTCGAATTGGTTGGTCCGAAACCAAAAATATCTCTAAGTTCGGGACTTGGGTGCAAACCGAAAGTTAAAATGATGTCCCTGAACATGCATATAAGTTCGAGTATTGATATTATAAACCTAACAAGAGATGAAGGCAAGTCGAATTGGTTGGTCCGAAACCAAAAATATCTCTAAGTTCGGGACTTGGGTGCAAACCGAAAGTTAAAATGATGTCCCTGAACATGCATATAAGTTCGAGTATTGATATTATAAACCTAACAAGAGATGAAGGCAAGTCGAATTGGTTGGTCCGAAACCAAAAATATCTCTAAGTTCGGGACTTGGGTGCAAACCGAAAGTTAAAATGATGTCCCTGAACATGCATATAAGTTCGAGTATTGATATTATAAACCTAACAAGAGATGAAGGCAAGTCGAATTGGTTGGTCCAAAACCAAAAATATCACTAAGTTCGGGACTTGGGTACAAACCGAAAGTTAATATGATGTCCCTGAACATGCATATAAGTTCGAGTATTGATATTATAAACCTAACAAGAGATGAAGGCAAGTCGAATTGGTTGGTCCAAAACCAAAAATATCACTAAGTTCGGGACTTGTGCGCAAACCAAAAGTTAAAATGATGTCCCTGAACATGCATATATGTTCGAGTATTGATATTATAAACCTAACAAGAGATGAAGGCAAGTCGAATTGGTTGTTGAGAAACCAAAAATATCTCTAAGTTCGGGACTTGGGTACAAACCGAAAGTTAAAATGATGTCCCTGAACATGCATATAAGTTCGAGTATTGATATTATAAACCTAACAAGAGATGAAGGCAAGTCGAATTGGTTGGTCCAAAACCAAAAATATCTCTAAGTTCGGGACTTGGGTACAAACCGAAAGTTAATATGATGTCCCTGAACATGCATATAAGTTCGAGTATTGATATTATAAACCTAACAAGAGATGAAGGCAAGTCGAATTGGTTGGTCCAAAACCAAAAATATCACTAAGTTCGGGACTTGGGTACAAACCGAAAGTTAATATGATGTCCCTGAACATGCATATAAGTTCGAGTATTGATATTATAAACCTAACAAGAGATGAAGGCAAGTCGAATTGGTTGGTCCAAAACCAAAAATATCACTAAGTTCGGGACTTGGGTGCAAACCGAAAGTTAAAATGATGTCCCTGAACATGCATATAAGTTCGAGTATTGATATTATAAACCTAACAAGAGATGAAGGCAAGTCGAATTGGTTGGTCGGAAACCAAAAATATCTCTCTGTTCGGGACTTGGGTACAAACCGAAAGTTAAAATGATGTCCCTGAACATGCATATAAGTTCGAGTATTGATATTATAAACCTAACAAGAGATGAAGGCAAGTCGAATTGGTTGGTCCAAAACCAAAAATATCTCTAAGTTCGGGACTTGGGTACAAACCAAAAGTTAAAATGATGTCCCTGAACATGCATATAAGTTCGAGTATTGATATTATAAACCTAACAAGAGATGAAGGCAAGTCGAATTGGTAAGTAAGAAACCAAAAACATCACTAAGTTCGGGACTTGGGTACAAACCGAAAGTTAAAATGATGTCCCTGAACATGCATATAAGTTCGAGTATTGATATTATAAACCTAACAAGAGATGAAGGCAAGTCGAATTGGTTGGTCCAAAACCAAAAATATCACTAAGTTCGGGACTTGGGTACAAACCGAAAGTTAATATGATGTCCCTGAACATGCATATAAGTTCGAGTATTGATATTATAAACCTAACAAGAGATGAAGGCAAGTCGAATTGGTTGGTGAGAAACCAAAAATATCTCTAAGTTCGGGACTTGGGTGCAAACCGAAAGTTAAAATGATGTCCCTGAACATGCATATAAGTTCGAGTATTGATATTATAAACCTAACAAGAGATGAAGGCAAGTCGAATTGGTTGATAAGAAACCAAAAATATCTCTAAGTTCGGGACTTGGGTGCAAACCGAAAGTTAAAATGATGTCCCTGAACATGCATATAAGTTCGAGTATTGATATTATAAACCTAACAAGAGATGAAGGCAAGTCGAATTGGTTGGTCCAAAACCAAAAATATCACTAAGTTCGGGACTTGTGCGCAAACCAAAAGTTAATATGATGTCCCTGAACATGCATATAAGTTCGAGTATTGATATTATAAACCTAACAAGAGATGAAGGCAAGTCGAATTGGTTGGTCCAAAACCAAAAATATCACTAAGTTCGGGACTTGTGCGCAAACCTAAAGTTAATATGATGTCCCTGAACATGCATATAAGTTCGAGTATTGATATTATAAACCTAACAAGAGATGAAGGCAAGTCGAATTGGTTGTTGAGAAACCAAAAATATCTCTAAGTTCGGGACTTGGGTACAAACCGAAAGTTAAAATGATGTCCCTGAACATGCATATAAGTTCGAGTATTGATATTATAAACCTAACAAGAGATGAAGGCAAGTCGAATTGGTTGTTGAGAAACCAAAAATATCTCTAAGTTCGGGACTTGGGTACAAACCGAAAGTTAAAATGATGTCCCTGAACATGCATATAAGTTCGAGTATTGATATTATAAACCTAACAAGAGATGAAGGCAAGTCGAATTGGTTGTTGAGAAACCAAAAATATCTCTAAGTTCGGGACTTGGGTACAAACCGAAAGTTAAAATGATGTCCCTGAACATGCATATAAGTTCGAGTATTGATATTATAAACCTAACACGAGATGAAGGCAAGTCGAATTGGTTGTTGAGAAACCAAAAATATCTCTAAGTTCGGGACTTGGGTACAAACCGAAAGTTAAAATGATGTCCCTGAACATGCATATAAGTTCGAGTATTGATATTATAAACCTAACAAGAGATGAAGGCAAGTCGAATTGGTTGTTGAGAAACCAAAAATATCACTAAGTTCGGGACTTGGGTACAAACCGAAAGTTAAAATGATGTCCCTGAACATGCATATAAGTTCGAGTATTGATATTATAAACCTAACAAGAGATGAAGGCAAGTCGAATTGGTTGGTCCAAAACCAAAAATATCACTAAGTTCGGGACTTGTGCGCAAACCAAAAGTTAATATGATGTCCCTGAACATGCATATAAGTTCGAGTATTGATATTATAAACCTAACAAGAGATGAAGGCAAGTCGAATTGGTTGTTGAGAAACCAAAAATATCTCTAAGTTCGGGACTTGGGTACAAACCGAAAGTTAAAATGATGTCCCTGAACATGCATATAAGTTCGAGTATTGATATTATAAACCTAACAAGAGATGAAGGCAAGTCGAATTGGTTGTTGAGAAACCAAAAATATCTCTAAGTTCGGGACTTGGGTACAAACCGAAAGTTAAAATGATGTCCCTGAACATGCATATAAGTTCGAGTATTGATATTATAAACCTAACAAGAGATGAAGGCAAGTCGAATTGGTTGGTCCAAAACCAAAAATATCACTAAGTTCGGGACTTGTGCGCAAACCAAAAGTTAATATGATGTCCCTGAACATGCATATAAGTTCGAGTATTGATATTATAAACCTAACAAGAGATGAAGGCAAGTCGAATTGGTTGGTCCAAAACCAAAAATATCACTAAGTTCGGGACTTGGGTGCAAACCGAAAGTTAAAATGATGTCCCTGAACATGCATATAAGTTCGAGTATTGATATTATAAACCTAACAAGAGATGAAGGCAAGTCGAATTGGTTGTTGAGAAACCAAAAATATCTCTAAGTTCGGGACTTGGGTACAAACCGAAAGTTAAAATGATGTCCCTGAACATGCATATAAGTTCGAGTATTGATATTATAAACCTAACAAGAGATGAAGGCAAGTCGAATTGGTTGTTGAGAAACCAAAAATATCTCTAAGTTCGGGACTTGGGTACAAACCGAAAGTTAAAATGATGTCCCTGAACATGCATATAAGTTCGAGTATTGATATTATAAACCTAACAAGAGATGAAGGCAAGTCGAATTGGTTGGTCCAAAACCAAAAATATCACTAAGTTCGGGACTTGTGCGCAAACCAAAAGTTAATATGATGTCCCTGACATGCATATAAGTTCGAGTATTGATATTATAAACCTAACAAGAGATGAAGGCAAGTCGAATTGGTTGTTGAGAAACCAAAAATATCTCTAAGTTCGGGACTTGGGTACAAACCGAAAGTTAAAATGATGTCCCTGAACATGCATATAAGTTCGAGTATTGATATTATAAACCTAACAAGAGATGAAGGCAAGTCGAATTGGTTGTTGAGAAACCAAAAATATCTCTAAGTTCGGGACTTGGGTACAAACCGAAAGTTAAAATGATGTCCCTGAACATGCATATAAGTTCGAGTATTGATATTATAAACCTAACAAGAGATGAAGGCAAGTCGAATTGGTTGGTCCAAAACCAAAAATATCACTAAGTTCGGGACTTGGGTGCAAACCGAAAGTTAAAATGATGTCCCTGAACATGCATATAAGTTCGAGTATTGATATTATAAACCTAACAAGAGATGAAGGCAAGTCGAATTGGTTGGTCCAAAACCAAAAATATCTCTAAGTTCGGGACTTGGGTACAAACCAAAAGTTAATATGATGTCCCTGAACATGCATATAAGTTCGAGTATTGATATTATAAACCTAACAAGAGATGAAGGCAAGTCGAATTGGTTGGTCCGAAACCAAAAATATCTCTAAGTTCGGGACTTGGGTGCAAACCGAAAGTTAAAATGATGTCCCTGAACATGCATATAAGTTCGAGTATTGATATTATAAACCTAACAAGAGATGAAGGCAAGTCGAATTGGTTGATAAGAAACCAAAAATATCTCTAAGTTCGGGACTTGGGTACAAACCGAAAGTTAATATGATGTCCCTGAACATGCATATAAGTTCGAGTATTGATATTATAAACCTAACAAGAGATGAAGGCAAGTCGAATTGGTTGGTCCAAAACCAAAAATATCACTAAGTTCGGGACTTGGGTACAAACCGAAAGTTAATATGATGTCCCTGAACATGCATATAAGTTCGAGTATTGATATTATAAACCTAACAAGAGATGAAGGCAAGTCGAATTGGTTGGTCCAAAACCAAAAATATCACTAAGTTCGGGACTTGGGTGCAAACCGAAAGTTAAAATGATGTCCCTGAACATGCATATAAGTTCGAGTATTGATATTATAAACCTAACAAGAGATGAAGGCAAGTCGAATTGGTTGGTCCAAAACCAAAAATATCTCTAAGTACGGGACTTGGGTACAAACCGAAAGTTAATATGATGTCCCTGAACATGCATATAAGTTCGAGTATTGATATTATAAACCTAACAAGAGATGAAGGCAAGTCGAATTGGTTGGTCCAAAACCAAAAATATCACTAAGTTCGGGACTTGTGCGCAAACCAAAAGTTAATATGATGTCCCTGAACATGCATATAAGTTCGAGTATTGATATTATAAACCTAACAAGAGATGAAGGCAAGTCGAATTGGTTGGTCCGAAACCAAAAATATCTCTAAGTTCGGGACTTGGGTGCAAACCGAAAGTTAAAATGATGTCCCTGAACATGCATATATGTTCGAGTATTGATATTATAAACCTAACAAGAGATGAAGGCAAGTCGATTTGGTTGGTGAGAAACCAAAAATATCACTAAGTTCGGGACTTGGGTACAAACCGAAAGTTAAAATGATGTCCCTGAACATGCATATAAGTTCGAGTATTGATATTATAAACCTAACAAGAGATGAAGGCAAGTCGAATTGGTTGGTCCGAAACCAAAAATATCTCTAAGTTCGGGACTTGGGTGCAAACCGAAAGTTAAAATGATGTCCCTGAACATGCATATAAGTTCGAGTATTGATATTATAAACCTAACAAGAGATGAAGGCAAGTCGAATTGGTTGGTAAGAAACCAAAAATATCACTAAGTTCGGGACTTGTGCGCAAACCGAAAGTTAAAATGATGTCCCTGAACATGCATATAAGTTCGAGTATTGATATTATAAACCTAACAAGAGATGAAGGCAAGTCGAATTGGTTGGTCCAAAACCAAAAATATCTCTCTGTTCGGGACTTGGGTACAAACCGAAAGTTAATATGATGTCCCTGAACATGCATATAAGTTCGAGTATTGATATTATAAACCTAACAAGAGATGAAGGCAAGTCGAATTGGTTGGTAAGAAACCAAAAATATCACTAAGTTCGGGACTTGGGTACAAACCGAAAGTTAATATGATGTCCCTGAACATGCATATAAGTTCGAGTATTGATATTATAAACCTAACAAGAGATGAAGGCAAGTCGAATTGGTTTGTCCAAAACCAAAAATATCACTAAGTTCGGGACTTGGGTACAAACCGAAAGTTAAAATGATGTCCCTGAACATGCATATAAGTTCGAGTATTGATATTATAAACCTAACAAGAGATGAAGGCAAGACGAATTGGTTGGTCCGAAACCAAAAATATCTCTAAGTTCGGGACTTGGGTACAAACCGAAAGTTAATATGATGTCCCTGAACATGCATATAAGTTCGAGTATTGATATTATAAACCTAACAAGAGATGAAGGCAAGTCGAATTGGTTGGTCCAAAACCAAAAATATCTCTCTGTTCGGGACTTGGGTACAAACCGAAAGTTAATATGATGTCCCTGAACATGCATATAAGTTCGAGTATTGATATTATAAACCTAACAAGAGATGAAGGCAAGTCGAATTGGTTGGTCCAAAACCAAAAATATCTCTCTGTTCGGGACTTGGGTACAAACCGAAAGTTAATATGATGTCCCTGAACATGCATATAAGTTCGAGTATTGATATTATAAACCTAACAAGAGATGAAGGCAAGTCGAATTGGTTGGTAAGAAACCAAAAACATCACTAAGTTCGGGACTTGGGTACAAACCGAAAGTGAATATGATGTCCCTGAACATGCATATAAGTTCGAGTATTGATATTATAAACCTAACAAGAGATGAAGGCAAGTCGAATTGGTAAGTAAGAAACCAAAAACATCACTAAGTTCGGGACTTGGGTACAAACCGAAAGTGAATATGATGTCCCTGAACATGCATATAAGTTCGAGTATTGATATTATAAACCTAACAAGAGATGAAGGCAAGTCGAATTGGTTGGTGAGAAAACAAAAATATCACTAAGTTCGGGACTTGGGTACAAACCGAAAGTTAATATGATGTCCCTGAACATGCATATAAGTTCGAGTATTGATATTATAAACCTAACAAGAGATGAAGGCAAGTCGAATTGGTTGGTGAGAAACCAAAAATATCACTAAGTTTGGGACTTGGGTACAAACCGAAAGTTAAAATGATGTCCCTGAACATGCATATAAGTTCGAGTATTGATATTATAAACCTAACAAGAGATGAAGGCAAGTCGAATTGGTTGGTCCAAAACCAAAAATATCTCTAAGTTCGGGACTTGGGTACAAACCAAAAGTTAATATGATGTCCCTGAACATGCATATAAGTTCGAGTATTGATATTATAAACCTAACAAGAGATGAAGGCAAGTCGAATTGGTTGGTCCGAAACCAAAAATATCTCTAAGTTCGGGACTTGGGTGCAAACCGAAAGTTAAAATGATGTCCCTGAACATGCATATAAATTCGAGTATTGATATTATAAACCTAACAAGAGATGAAGGCAAGTCGAATTGGTTGGTCCAAAACCAAAAATATCACTAAGTTCGGGACTTGGGTACAAACCGAAAGTTAATATGATGTCCCTGAACATGCATATAAGTTCGAGTATTGATATTATAAACCTAACAAGAGATGAAGGCAAGTCGAATTGGTTGGTCCGAAACCAAAAATATCTCTAAGTTCGGGACTTGGGTGCAAACCGAAAGTTAAAATGATGTCCCTGAACATGCACATAAGTTCGAGTATTGATATTATAAACCTAACAAGAGATGAAGGCAAGTCGAATTGGTTGGTCCAAAACCAAAAATATCACTAAGTTCGGGACTTGGGTACAAACCGAAAGTTAATATGATGTCCCTGAACATGCATATAAGTTCGAGCATTGATATTATAAACCTAACAAGAGATGAAGGCAAGTCGATTTGGTTGGTGAGAAACCAAAAATATCACTAAGTTCGGGACTTGGGTACAAACCGAAAGTTAATATGATGTCCCTGAACATGCATATAAGTTCGAGTATTGATATTATAAACCTAACAAGAGATGAAGGCAAGTCGAATTGGTTGGTCCAAAACCAAAAATATCACTAAGTTCGGGACTTGGGTACAAACCGAAAGTTAATATGATGTCCCTGAACATGCATATAAGTTCGAGTATTGATATTATAAACCTAACAAGAGATGAAGGCAAGTCGAATTGGTTGGTCCAAAACCAAAAATATCACTAAGTTCGGGACTTGGGTACAAACCGAAAGTTAATATGATGTCCCTGAACATGCATATAAGTTCGAGTATTGATATTATAAACCTAACAAGAGATGAAGGCAAGTCGAATTGGTTGGTCCAAAACCAAAAATATCACTAAGTTCGGGACTTGGGTGCAAACCGAAAGTTAAAATGATGTCCCTGAACATGCATATAAGTTCGAGTATTGATATTATAAACCTAACAAGAGATGAAGGCAAGTCGAATTGGTTGGTCGGAAACCAAAAATATCTCTCTGTTCGGGACTTGGGTACAAACCGAAAGTTAAAATGATGTCCCTGAACATGCATATAAGTTCGAGTATTGATATTATAAACCTAACAAGAGATGAAGGCAAGTCGAATTGGTTGGTCCAAAACCAAAAATATCTCTAAGTTCGGGACTTGGGTACAAACCAAAAGTTAAAATGATGTCCCTGAACATGCATATAAGTTCGAGTATTGATATTATAAACCTAACAAGAGATGAAGGCAAGTCGAATTGGTAAGTAAGAAACCAAAAACATCACTAAGTTCGGGACTTGGGTACAAACCGAAAGTTAAAATGATGTCCCTGAACATGCATATAAGTTCGAGTATTGATATTATAAACCTAACAAGAGATGAAGGCAAGTCGAATTGGTTGGTCCAAAACCAAAAATATCACTAAGTTCGGGACTTGGGTACAAACCGAAAGTTAATATGATGTCCCTGAACATGCATATAAGTTCGAGTATTGATATTATAAACCTAACAAGAGATGAAGGCAAGTCGAATTGGTTGGTGAGAAACCAAAAATATCTCTAAGTTCGGGACTTGGGTGCAAACCGAAAGTTAAAATGATGTCCCTGAACATGCATATAAGTTCGAGTATTGATATTATAAACCTAACAAGAGATGAAGGCAAGTCGAATTGGTTGATAAGAAACCAAAAATATCTCTAAGTTCGGGACTTGGGTGCAAACCGAAAGTTAAAATGATGTCCCTGAACATGCATATAAGTTCGAGTATTGATATTATAAACCTAACAAGAGATGAAGGCAAGTCGAATTGGTTGGTCCAAAACCAAAAATATCACTAAGTTCGGGACTTGTGCGCAAACCAAAAGTTAATATGATGTCCCTGAACATGCATATAAGTTCGAGTATTGATATTATAAACCTAACAAGAGATGAAGGCAAGTCGAATTGGTTGGTCCAAAACCAAAAATATCACTAAGTTCGGGACTTGTGCGCAAACCTAAAGTTAATATGATGTCCCTGAACATGCATATAAGTTCGAGTATTGATATTATAAACCTAACAAGAGATGAAGGCAAGTCGAATTGGTTGGTGAGAAACCAAAAATATCTCTAAGTTCGGGACTTGGGTACAAACCGAAAGTTAAAATGATGTCCCTGAACATGCATATAAGTTCGAGTATTGATATTATAAACCTAACAAGAGATGAAGGCAAGTCGAATTGGTTGTTGAGAAACCAAAAATATCTCTAAGTTCGGGACTTGGGTACAAACCGAAAGTTAAAATGATGTCCCTGAACATGCATATAAGTTCGAGTATTGATATTATAAACCTAACAAGAGATGAAGGCAAGTCGAATTGGTTGTTGAGAAACCAAAAATATCTCTAAGTTCGGGACTTGGGTACAAACCGAAAGTTAAAATGATGTCCCTGAACATGCATATAAGTTCGAGTATTGATATTATAAACCTAACAAGAGATGAAGGCAAGTCGAATTGGTTGTTGAGAAACCAAAAATATCTCTAAGTTCGGGACTTGGGTACAAACCGAAAGTTAAAATGATGTCCCTGAACATGCATATAAGTTCGAGTATTGATATTATAAACCTAACAAGAGATGAAGGCAAGTCGAATTGGTTGTTGAGAAACCAAAAATATCTCTAAGTTCGGGACTTGGGTACAAACCGAAAGTTAAAATGATGTCCCTGAACATGCATATAAGTTCGAGTATTGATATTATAAACCTAACAAGAGATGAAGGCAAGTCGAATTGGTTGGTCCAAAACCAAAAATATCACTAAGTTCGGGACTTGTGCGCAAACCAAAAGTTAATATGATGTCCCTGAACATGCATATAAGTTCGAGTATTGATATTATAAACCTAACAAGAGATGAAGGCAAGTCGAATTGGTTGTTGAGAAACCAAAAATATCTCTAAGTTCGGGACTTGGGTACAAACCGAAAGTTAAAATGATGTCCCTGAACATGCATATAAGTTCGAGTATTGATATTATAAACCTAACAAGAGATGAAGGCAAGTCGAATTGGTTGTTGAGAAACAAAAAATATCTCTAAGTTCGGGACTTGGGTACAAACCGAAAGTTAAAATGATGTCCCTGAACATGCATATAAGTTCGAGTATTGATATTATAAACCTAACAAGAGATGAAGGCAAGTCGAATTGGTTGGTCCAAAACCAAAAATATCACTAAGTTCGGGACTTGTGCGCAAACCAAAAGTTAATATGATGTCCCTGAACATGCATATAAGTTCGAGTATTGATATTATAAACCTAACAAGAGATGAAGGCAAGTCGAATTGGTTGGTCCAAAACCAAAAATATCACTAAGTTCGGGACTTGGGTGCAAACCGAAAGTTAAAATGATGTCCCTGAACATGCATATAAGTTCGAGTATTGATATTATAAACCTAACAAGAGATGAAGGCAAGTCGAATTGGTTGTTGAGAAACCAAAAATATCTCTAAGTTCGGGACTTGGGTACAAACCGAAAGTTAAAATGATGTCCCTGAACATGCATATAAGTTCGAGTATTGATATTATAAACCTAACAAGAGATGAAGGCAAGTCGAATTGGTTGTTGATAAACCAAAAATATCTCTAAGTTCGGGACTTGGGTTCAAACCGAAAGTTAAAATGATGTCCCTGAACATGCATATAAGTTCGAGTATTGATATTATAAACCTAACAAGAGATGAAGGCAAGTCGAATTGGTTGGTCCAAAACCAAAAATATCACTAAGTTCGGGACTTGTGCGCAAACCAAAAGTTAATATGATGTCCCTGAACATGCATATAAGTTCGAGTATTGATATTATAAACCTAACAAGAGATGAAGGCAAGTCGAATTGGTTGTTGAGAAACCAAAAATATCTCTAAGTTCGGGACTTGGGTACAAACCGAAAGTTAAAATGATGTCCCTGAACATGCATATAAGTTCGAGTATTGATATTATAAACCTAACAAGAGATGAAGGCAAGTCGAATTGGTTGTTGAGAAACCAAAAATATCTCTAAGTTCGGGACTTGGGTACAAACCGAAAGTTAAAATGATGTCCCTGAACATGCATATAAGTTCGAGTATTGATATTATAAACCTAACAAGAGATGAAGGCAAGTCGAATTGGTTGGTCCAAAACCAAAAATATCACTAAGTTCGGGACTTGGGTGCAAACCGAAAGTTAAAATGATGTCCCTGAACATGCATATAAGTTCGAGTATTGATATTATAAACCTAACAAGAGATGAAGGCAAGTCGAATTGGTTGGTCCAAAACCAAAAATATCTCTAAGTTCGGGACTTGGGTACAAACCAAAAGTTAATATGATGTCCCTGAACATGCATATAAGTTCGAGTATTGATATTATAAACCTAACAAGAGATGAAGGCAAGTCGAATTGGTTGGTCCGAAACCAAAAATATCTCTAAGTTCGGGACTTGGGTGCAAACCGAAAGTTAAAATGATGTCCCTGAACATGCATATAAGTTCGAGTATTGATATTATAAACCTAACAAGAGATGAAGGCAAGTCGAATTGGTTGATAAGAAACCAAAAATATCTCTAAGTTCGGGACTTGGGTACAAACCGAAAGTTAATATGATGTCCCTGAACATGCATATAAGTTCGAGTATTGATATTATAAACCTAACAAGAGATGAAGGCAAGTCGAATTGGTTGGTCCAAAACCAAAAATATCACTAAGTTCGGGACTTGGGTACAAACCGAAAGTTAATATGATGTCCCTGAACATGCATATAAGTTCGAGTATTGATATTATAAACCTAACAAGAGATGAAGGCAAGTCGAATTGGTTGGTCCAAAACCAAAAATATCACTAAGTTCGGGACTTGGGTGCAAACCGAAAGTTAAAATGATGTCCCTGAACATGCATATAAGTTCGAGTATTGATATTATAAACCTAACAAGAGATGAAGGCAAGTCGAATTGGTTGGTCCAAAACCAAAAATATCTCTAAGTACGGGACTTGGGTACAAACCGAAAGTTAATATGATGTCCCTGAACATGCATATAAGTTCGAGTATTGATATTATAAACCTAACAAGAGATGAAGGCAAGTCGAATTGGTTGGTCCAAAACCAAAAATATCACTAAGTTCGGGACTTGTGCGCAAACCAAAAGTTAATATGATGTCCCTGAACATGCATATAAGTTCGAGTATTGATATTATAAACCTAACAAGAGATGAAGGCAAGTCGAATTGGTTGGTCCGAAACCAAAAATATCTCTAAGTTCGGGACTTGGGTGCAAACCGAAAGTTAAAATGATGTCCCTGAACATGCATATATGTTCGAGTATTGATATTATAAACCTAACAAGAGATGAAGGCAAGTCGAATTGGTTGATAAGAAACCAAAAATATCTCTAAGTTCGGGACTTGGGTACAAACCAAAAGTTAAAATGATGTCCCTGAACATGCATATAAGTTCGAGTATTGATATTATAAACCTAACAAGAGATGAAGGCAAGTCGAATTGGTTGGTCCAAAACCAAAAATATCTCTAAGTTCGGGACTTGTGCGCAAACCAAAAGTTAATATGATGTCCCTGAACATGCATATAAGTTCGAGTATTGATATTATAAACCTAACAAGAGATGAAGGCAAGTCGAATTGGTTGATAAGAAACCAAAAATATCTCTAAGTTCGGGACTTGGGTACAAACCAAAAGTTAAAATGATGTCCCTGAACATGCATATAAGTTCGAGTATTGATATTATAAACCTAACAAGAGATGAAGGCAAGTCGAATTGGTTGGTCCAAAACCAAAAATATCACTAAGTTCGGGACTTGGGTGCAAACCGAAAGTTAAAATGATGTCCCTGAACATGCATATAAGTTCGAGTATTGATATTATAAACCTAACAAGAGATGAAGGCAAGTCGAATTGGTTGGTCCAAAACCAAAAATATCACTAAGTTCGGGACTTGGGTACAAACCGAAAGTTAATATGATGTCCCTGAACATGCATATAAGTTCGAGTATTGATATTATAAACCTAACAAGAGATGAAGGCAAGTCGAATTGGTTGGTGAGAAACCAAAAATATCTCTAAGTTCGGGACTTGGGTGCAAACCGAAAGTTAAAATGATGTCCCTGAACATGCATATAAGTTCGAGTATTGATATTATAAACCTAACAAGAGATGAAGGCAAGTCGAATTGGTTGGTCGGAAACCAAAAATATCACTAAGTTCGGGACTTGGGTGCAAACCGAAAGTTAAAATGATGTCCCTGAACATGCATATAAGTTCGAGTATTGATATTATAAACCTAACAAGAGATGAAGGCAAGTCGAATTGGTTGGTCGGAAACCAAAAATATCTCTAAGTTCGGGACTTGGGTGCAAACCAAAAGTTAAAATGATGTCCCTGAACATGCATATAAGTTCGAGTATTGATATTATAAACCTAACAAGAGATGAAGGCAAGTCGAATTGGTTGGTCCAAAACCAAAAATATCTCTAAGTTCGGGACTTGTGCGCAAACCAAAAGTTAATATGATGTCCCTGAACATGCATATAAGTTCGAGTATTGATATTATAAACCTAACAAGAGATGAAGGCAAGTCGAATTGGTTGATAAGAAACCAAAAATATCTCTAAGTTCGGGACTTGGGTACAAACCAAAAGTTAAAATGATGTCCCTGAACATGCATATAAGTTCGAGTATTGATATTATAAACCTAACAAGAGATGAAGGCAAGTCGAATTGGTTGGTCCAAAACCAAAAATATCTCTAAGTTCGGGACTTGTGCGCAAACCAAAAGTTAATATGATGTCCCTGAACATGCATATAAGTTCGAGTATTGATATTATAAACCTAACAAGAGATGAAGGCAAGTCGAATTGGTTGGTCCAAAACCAAAAATTTCACTAAGTTCGGGACTTGGGTACAAACCGAAAGTGAATATGATGTCCCTGAACATGCATATAAGTTCGAGTATTGATATTATAAACATAACAAGAGATGAAGGCAAGTCGAATTGGTTGTTAAGAAACCAATAATATCACTAAGTTCGGGACTTGGGTGCAAACCAAAAGTTAAAATGATGTCCCTGAACATGCATATAAGTTCGAGTATTGATATTATAAACCTAACAAGAGATGAAGGCAAGTCGAATTGGTTGGTCCAAAACCAAAAATATCACTAAGTTCGGGACTTGGGTGCAAACCGAAAGTTAAAATGATGTCCCTGAACATGCATATAAGTTCGAGTATTGATATTATAAACCTAACAAGAGATGAAGGCAAGTCGAATTGGTTGGTCCAAAACCAAAAATATCACTAAGTTCGGGACTTGGGTGCAAACCGAAAGTTAAAATGATGTCCCTGAACATGCATATAAGTTCGAGTATTGATATTATAAACCTAACAAGAGATGAAGGCAAGTCGAATTGGTTGATAAGAAACCAAAAATATCTCTAAGTTCGGGACTTGGGTACAAACCAAAAGTTAAAATGATGTCCCTGAACATGCATATAAGTTCGAGTATTGATATTATAAACCTAACAAGAGATGAAGGCAAGTCGAATTGGTTGGTCCAAAACCAAAAATATCTCTAAGTTCGGGACTTGTGCGCAAACCAAAAGTTAATATGATGTCCCTGAACATGCATATAAGTTCGAGTATTGATATTATAAACCTAACAAGAGATGAAGGCAAGTCGAATTGGTTGGTCCAAAACCAAAAATTTCACTAAGTTCGGGACTTGGGTACAAACCGAAAGTGAATATGATGTCCCTGAACATGCATATAAGTTCGAGTATTGATATTATAAACATAACAAGAGATGAAGGCAAGTCGAATTGGTTGTTAAGAAACCAATAATATCACTAAGTTCGGGACTTGGGTGCAAACCAAAAGTTAAAATGATGTCCCTGAACATGCATATAAGTTCGAGTATTGATATTATAAACCTAACAAGAGATGAAGGCAAGTCGAATTGGTTGGTCCAAAACCAAAAATATCACTAAGTTCGGGACTTGGGTGCAAACCGAAAGTTAAAATGATGTCCCTGAACATGCATATAAGTTCGAGTATTGATATTATAAACCTAACAAGAGATGAAGGCAAGTCGAATTGGTTGGTTGGAAACCAAAAATATCTCTAAGTTCGGGACTTGGGTACAAACCAAAAGTTAAAATGATGTCCCTGAACATGCATATAAGTTCGAGTATTGATATTATAAACCTAACAAGAGATGAAGGCAAGTCGAATTGGTTGGTCCAAAACCAAAAATATCTCTAAGTTCGGGACTTGTGCGCAAACCAAAAGTTAATATGATGTCCCTGAACATGCATATAAGTTCGAGTATTGATATTATAAACCTAACAAGAGATGAAGGCAAGTCGAATTGGTTGGTCCAAAACCAAAAATATCACTAAGTTCGGGACTTGGGTGCAAACCGAAAGTTAAAATGATGTCCCTGAACATGCATATAAGTTCGAGTATTGATATTATAAACCTAACAAGAGATGAAGGCAAGTCGAATTGGTTGATAAGAAACCAAAAATATCTCTAAGTTCGGGACTTGGGTACAAACCAAAAGTTAAAATGATGTCCCTGAACATGCATATAAGTTCGAGTATTGATATTATAAACCTAACAAGAGATGAAGGCAAGTCGAATTGGTTGGTCCAAAACCAAAAATATCTCTAAGTTCGGGACTTGTGCGCAAACCAAAAGTTAATATGATGTCCCTGAACATGCATATAAGTTCGAGTATTGATATTATAAACCTAACAAGAGATGAAGGCAAGTCGAATTGGTTGGTCCAAAACCAAAAATTTCACTAAGTTCGGGACTTGGGTACAAACCGAAAGTGAATATGATGTCCCTGAACATGCATATAAGTTCGAGTATTGATATTATAAACATAACAAGAGATGAAGGCAAGTCGAATTGGTTGTTAAGAAACCAATAATATCACTAAGTTCGGGACTTGGGTGCAAACCAAAAGTTAAAATGATGTCCCTGAACATGCATATAAGTTCGAGTATTGATATTATAAACCTAACAAGAGATGAAGGCAAGTCGAATTGGTTGGTCCAAAACCAAAAATATCACTAAGTTCGGGACTTGGGTGCAAACCGAAAGTTAAAATGATGTCCCTGAACATGCATATAAGTTCGAGTATTGATATTATAAACCTAACAAGAGATGAAGGCAAGTCGAATTGGTTGATAAGAAACCAAAAATATCTCTAAGTTCGGGACTTGGGTACAAACCAAAAGTTAAAATGATGTCCCTGAACATGCATATAAGTTCGAGTATTGATATTATAAACCTAACAAGAGATGAAGGCAAGTCGAATTGGTTGGTCCAAAACCAAAAATATCTCTAAGTTCGGGACTTGTGCGCAAACCAAAAGTTAATATGATGTCCCTGAACATGCATATAAGTTCGAGTATTGATATTATAAACCTAACAAGAGATGAAGGCAAGTCGAATTGGTTGGTCCAAAACCAAAAATTTCACTAAGTTCGGGACTTGGGTACAAACCGAAAGTGAATATGATGTCCCTGAACATGCATATAAGTTCGAGTATTGATATTATAAACATAACAAGAGATGAAGGCAAGTCGAATTGGTTGTTAAGAAACCAATAATATCACTAAGTTCGGGACTTGGGTGCAAACCAAAAGTTAAAATGATGTCCCTGAACATGCATATAAGTTCGAGTATTGATATTATAAACCTAACAAGAGATGAAGGCAAGTCGAATTGGTTGATAAGAAACCAAAAATATCTCTAAGTTCGGGACTTGGGTGCAAACCGAAAGTTAAAATGATGTCCCTGAACATGCATATAAGTTCGAGTATTGATATTATAAACCTAACAAGAGATGAAGGCAAGTCGAATTGGTTGGTCCGAAACCAAAAATATCACTAAGTTCGGGACTTGGGTGCAAACCGAAAGTTAAAATGATGTCCCTGAACATGCATATAAGTTCGAGTATTGATATTATAAACCTAACAAGAGATGAAGGCAAGTCGAATTGGTTGGTCCAAAACCAAAAATATCACTAAGTTCGGGACTTGGGTGCAAACCGAAAGTTAAAATGATGTCCCTGAACATGCATATAAGTTCGAGTATTGATATTATAAACCTAACAAGAGATGAAGGCAAGTCGAATTGGTTGGTCCAAAACCAAAAATATCACTAAGTTCGGGACTTGGGTGCAAACCGAAAGTTAAAATGATGTCCCTGAACATGCATATAAGTTCGAGTATTGATATTATAAACCTAACAAGAGATGAAGGCAAGTCGAATTGGTTGATAAGAAACCAAAAATATCTCTAAGTTCGGGACTTGGGTACAAACCAAAAGTTAAAATGATGTCCCTGAACATGCATATAAGTTCGAGTATTGATATTATAAACCTAACAAGAGATGAAGGCAAGTCGAATTGGTTGGTCCAAAACCAAAAATATCTCTAAGTTCGGGACTTGTGCGCAAACCAAAAGTTAATATGATGTCCCTGAACATGCATATAAGTTCGAGTATTGATATTATAAACCTAACAAGAGATGAAGGCAAGTCGAATTGGTTGGTCCAAAACCAAAAATATCTCTAAGTTCGGGACTTGGGTACAAACCGAAAGTTAAAATGATGTCCCTGAACATGCATATAAGTTCGAGTATTGATATTATAAACCTAACAAGAGATGAAGGCAAGTCGAATTGGTTGGTCCAAAACCAAAAATATCACTAAGTTCGGGACTTGTGCGCAAACCAAAAGTTAATATGATGTCCCTGAACATGCATATAAGTTCGAGTATTGATATTATAAACCTAACAAGAGATGAAGGCAAGTCGAATTGGTTGGTCCGAAACCAAAAATATCTCTAAGTTCGGGACTTGGGTGCAAACCGAAAGTTAAAATGATGTCCCTGAACATGCATATATGTTCGAGTATTGATATTATAAACCTAACAAGAGATGAAGGCAAGTCGAATTGGTTGGTCCAAAACCAAAAATATCACTAAGTTCGGGACTTGGGTGCAAACCGAAAGTTAAAATGATGTCCCTGAACATGCATATAAGTTCGAGTATTGATATTATAAACCTAACAAGAGATGAAGGCAAGTCGAATTGGTTGGTCCAAAACCAAAAATATCACTAAGTTCGGGACTTGGGTACAAACCGAAAGTTAATATGATGTCCCTGAACATGCATATAAGTTCGAGTATTGATATTATAAACCTAACAAGAGATGAAGGCAAGTCGAATTGGTTGGTCCAAAACCAAAAATATCACTAAGTTCGGGACTTGGGTGCAAACCGAAAGTTAAAATGATGTCCCTGAACATGCATATAAGTTCGAGTATTGATATTATAAACCTAACAAGAGATGAAGGCAAGTCGAATTGGTTGTTGAGAAACCAAAAATATCTCTAAGTTCGGGACTTGGGTACAAACCGAAAGTTAAAATGATGTCCCTGAACATGCATATAAGTTCGAGTATTGATATTATAAACCTAACAAGAGATGAAGGCAAGTCGAATTGGTTGTTGAGAAACCAAAAATATCTCTAAGTTCGGGACTTGGGTACAAACCGAAAGTTAAAATGATGTCCCTGAACATGCATATAAGTTCGAGTATTGATATTATAAACCTAACAAGAGATGAAGGCAAGTCGAATTGGTTGGTCCAAAACCAAAAATATCACTAAGTTCGGGACTTGGGTGCAAACCGAAAGTTAAAATGATGTCCCTGAACATGCATATAAGTTCGAGTATTGATATTATAAACCTAACAAGAGATGAAGGCAAGTCGAATTGGTTGGTCCAAAACCAAAAATATCACTAAGTTCGGGACTTGGGTACAAACCGAAAGTTAATATGATGTCCCTGAACATGCATATAAGTTCGAGTATTGATATTATAAACCTAACAAGAGATGAAGGCAAGTCGAATTGGTTGGTCCGAAACCAAAAATATCTCTAAGTTCGGGACTTGGGTGCAAACCGAAAGTTAAAATGATGTCCCTGAACATGCATATAAGTTCGAGTATTGATATTATAAACCTAACAAGAGATGAAGGCAAGTCGAATTGGTTGGTCCGAAACCAAAAATATCTCTAAGTTCGGGACTTGGGTACAAACCGAAAGTTAAAATGATGTCCCTGAACATGCATATAAGTTCGAGTATTGATATTATAAACCTAACAAGAGATGAAGGCAAGTCGAATTGGTTGGTCCGAAACCAAAAATATCACTAAGTTCGGGACTTGGGTGCAAACCGAAAGTTAAAATGATGTCCCTGAACATGCATATAAGTTCGAGTATTGATATTATAAACCTAACAAGAGATGAAGGCAAGTCGAATTGGTTGGTCCAAAACCAAAAATATCACTAAGTTCGGGACTTGGGTACAAACCGAAAGTTAATATGATGTCCCTGAACATGCATATAAGTTCGAGTATTGATATTATAAACCTAACAAGAGATGAAGGCAAGTCGATTTGGTTGGTGAGAAACCAAAAATATCACTAAGTTCGGGACTTGGGTACAAACCGAAAGTTAAAATGATGTCCCTGAACATGCATATAAGTTCGAGTATTGATATTATAAACCTAACAAGAGATGAAGGCAAGTCGAATTGGTTGTTGAGAAACCAAAAATATCTCTAAGTTCGGGACTTGGGTACAAACCGAAAGTTAATATGATGTCCCTGAACATGCATATAAGTTCGAGTATTGATATTATAAACCTAACAAGAGATGAAGGCAAGTCGAATTGGTTGGTCCGAAACCAAAAATATCACTAAGTTCGGGACTTGGGTGCAAACCAAAAGTTAAAATGATGTCCCTGAACATGCATATAAGTTCGAGTATTGATATTATAAACCTAACAAGAGATGAAGGCAAGTCGAATTGGTTGGTCCAAAACCAAAAATATCTCTAAGTTCGGGACTTGGGTGCAAACCGAAAGTTAATATGATGTCCCTGAACATGCATATAAGTTCGAGTATTGATATTATAAACCTAACAAGAGATGAAGGCAAGTCGAATTGGTTGGTCCGAAACCAAAAATATCACTAAGTTCGGGACTTGTGCGCAAACCGAAAGTTAATATGATGTCCCTGAACATGCATATAAGTTCGAGTATTGATATTATAAACCTAACAAGAGATGAAGGCAAGTCGAATTGGTTGGTGAGAAACCAAAAATATCTCTAAGTTCGGGACTTGGGTACAAACCGAAAGTTAATATGATGTCCCTGAACATGCATATAAGTTCGAGTATTGATATTATAAACCTAACAAGAGATGAAGGCAAGTCGAATTGGTTGGTCCAAAACCAAAAATATCTCTCTGTTCGGGACTTGGGTACAAACCGAAAGTTAAAATGATGTCCCTGAACATGCATATAAGTTCGAGTATTGATATTATAAACCTAACAAGAGATGAAGGCAAGTCGAATTGGTTGATAAGAAACCAAAAATATCTCTAAGTTCGGGACTTGGGTGCAAACCGAAAGTTAAAATGATGTCCCTGAACATGCATATAAGTTCGAGTATTGATATTATAAACCTAACAAGAGATGAAGGCAAGTCGAATTGGTTGATAAGAAACCAAAAATATCTCTAAGTTCGGGACTTGGGTGCAAACCGAAAGTTAAAATGATGTCCCTGAACATGCATATAAGTTCGAGTATTGATATTATAAACCTAACAAGAGATGAAGGCAAGTCGAATTGGTTGGTCCAAAACCAAAAATATCACTAAGTTCGGGACTTGTGCGCAAACCAAAAGTTAATATGATGTCCCTGAACATGCATATAAGTTCGAGTATTGATATTATAAACCTAACAAGAGATGAAGGCAAGTCGAATTGGTTGGTCCAAAACCAAAAATTTCTCTAAGTTCGGGACTTGGGTACAAACCGAAAGTTAAAATGATGTCCCTGAACATGCATATAAGTTCGAGTATTGATATTATAAACCTAACAAGAGATGAAGGCAAGTCGAATTGGTTGTTGAGAAACCAAAAATATCTCTAAGTTCGGGACTTGGGTACAAACCGAAAGTTAAAATGATGTCCCTGAACATGCATATAAGTTCGAGTATTGATATTATAAACCTAACAAGAGATGAAGGCAAGTCGAATTGGTTGTTGAGAAACCAAAAATATCTCTAAGTTCGGGACTTGGGTACAAACCGAAAGTTAAAATGATGTCCCTGAACATGCATATAAGTTCGAGTATTGATATTATAAACCTAACAAGAGATGAAGGCAAGTCGAATTGGTTGGTCCAAAACCAAAAATATCACTAAGTTCGGGACTTGTGCGCAAACCAAAAGTTAATATGATGTCCCTGAACATGCATATAAGTTCGAGTATTGATATTATAAACCTAACAAGAGATGAAGGCAAGTCGAATTGGTTGTTGAGAAACCAAAAATATCTCTAAGTTCGGGACTTGGGTACAAACCGAAAGTTAAAATGATGTCCCTGAACATGCATATAAGTTCGAGTATTGATATTATAAACCTAACAAGAGATGAAGGCAAGTCGAATTGGTTGTTGAGAAACCAAAAATATCTCTAAGTTCGGGACTTGGGTACAAACCGAAAGTTAAAATGATGTCCCTGAACATGCATATAAGTTCGAGTATTGATATTATAAACCTAACAAGAGATGAAGGCAAGTCGAATTGGTTGGTCCAAAACCAAAAATATCACTAAGTTCGGGACTTGGGTGCAAACCGAAAGTTAAAATGATGTCCCTGAACATGCATATAAGTTCGAGTATTGATATTATAAACCTAACAAGAGATGAAGGCAAGTCGAATTGGTTGGTCCAAAACCAAAAATATCACTAAGTTCGGGACTTGTGCGCAAACCAAAAGTTAATATGATGTCCCTGAACATGCATATAAGTTCGAGTATTGATATTATAAACCTAACAAGAGATGAAGGCAAGTCGAATTGGTTGGTCCGAAACCAAAAATATCTCTAAGTTCGGGACTTGGGTGCAAACCGAAAGTTAAAATGATGTCCCTGAACATGCATATATGTTCGAGTATTGATATTATAAACCTAACAAGAGATGAAGGCAAGTCGATTTGGTTGGTGAGAAACCAAAAATATCACTAAGTTCGGGACTTGGGTACAAACCGAAAGTTAAAATGATGTCCCTGAACATGCATATAAGTTCGAGTATTGATATTATAAACCTAACAAGAGATGAAGGCAAGTCGAATTGGTTGGTCCGAAACCAAAAATATCTCTAAGTTCGGGACTTGGGTGCAAACCGAAAGTTAAAATGATGTCCCTGAACATGCATATAAGTTCGAGTATTGATATTATAAACCTAACAAGAGATGAAGGCAAGTCGAATTGGTTGGTAAGAAACCAAAAATATCACTAAGTTCGGGACTTGTGCGCAAACCGAAAGTTAAAATGATGTCCCTGAACATGCATATAAGTTCGAGTATTGATATTATAAACCTAACAAGAGATGAAGGCAAGTCGAATTGGTTGGTCCAAAACCAAAAATATCTCTCTGTTCGGGACTTGGGTACAAACCGAAAGTTAATATGATGTCCCTGAACATGCATATAAGTTCGAGTATTGATATTATAAACCTAACAAGAGATGAAGGCAAGTCGAATTGGTTGGTAAGAAACCAAAAATATCACTAAGTTCGGGACTTGGGTACAAACCGAAAGTTAATATGATGTCCCTGAACATGCATATAAGTTCGAGTATTGATATTATAAACCTAACAAGAGATGAAGGCAAGTCGAATTGGTTTGTCCAAAACCAAAAATATCACTAAGTTCGGGACTTGGGTACAAACCGAAAGTTAAAATGATGTCCCTGAACATGCATATAAGTTCGAGTATTGATATTATAAACCTAACAAGAGATGAAGGCAAGACGAATTGGTTGGTCCGAAACCAAAAATATCACTAAGTTCGGGACTTGGGTACAAACCGAAAGTTAATATGATGTCCCTGAACATGCATATAAGTTCGAGTATTGATATTATAAACCTAACAAGAGATGAAGGCAAGTCGAATTGGTTGGTCCAAAACCAAAAATATCTCTCTGTTCGGGACTTGGGTACAAACCGAAAGTTAATATGATGTCCCTGAACATGCATATAAGTTCGAGTATTGATATTATAAACCTAACAAGAGATGAAGGCAAGTCGAATTGGTAAGTAAGAAACCAAAAACATCACTAAGTTCGGGACTTGGGTACAAACCGAAAGTGAATATGATGTCCCTGAACATGCATATAAGTTCGAGTATTGATATTATAAACCTAACAAGAGATGAAGGCAAGTCGAATTGGTTGGTGAGAAAACAAAAATATCACTAAGTTCGGGACTTGGGTACAAACCGAAAGTTAATATGATGTCCCTGAACATGCATATAAGTTCGAGTATTGATATTATAAACCTAACAAGAGATGAAGGCAAGTCGAATTGGTTGGTCCAAAACCAAAAATATCACTAAGTTCGGGACTTGGGTACAAACCGAAAGTTAATATGATGTCCCTGAACATGCATATAAGTTCGAGTATTGATATTATAAACCTAACAAGAGATGAAGGCAAGTCGAATTGGTTGGTGAGAAACCAAAAATATCACTAAGTTTGGGACTTGGGTACAAACCGAAAGTTAAAATGATGTCCCTGAACATGCATATAAGTTCGAGTATTGATATTATAAACCTAACAAGAGATGAAGGCAAGTCGAATTGGTTGGTCCAAAACCAAAAATATCTCTAAGTTCGGGACTTGGGTACAAACCAAAAGTTAATATGATGTCCCTGAACATGCATATAAGTTCGAGTATTGATATTATAAACCTAACAAGAGATGAAGGCAAGTCGAATTGGTTGGTCCGAAACCAAAAATATCTCTAAGTTCGGGACTTGGGTGCAAACCGAAAGTTAAAATGATGTCCCTGAACATGCATATAAGTTCGAGTATTGATATTATAAACCTAACAAGAGATGAAGGCAAGTCGAATTGGTTGGTCCAAAACCAAAAATATCACTAAGTTCGGGACTTGGGTACAAACCGAAAGTTAATATGATGTCCCTGAACATGCATATAAGTTCGAGTATTGATATTATAAACCTAACAAGAGATGAAGGCAAGTCGAATTGGTTGGTCCGAAACCAAAAATATCTCTAAGTTCGGGACTTGGGTGCAAACCGAAAGTTAAAATGATGTCCCTGAACATGCACATAAGTTCGAGTATTGATATTATAAACCTAACAAGAGATGAAGGCAAGTCGAATTGGTTGGTCCAAAACCAAAAATATCACTAAGTTCGGGACTTGGGTACAAACCGAAAGTTAATATGATGTCCCTGAACATGCATATAAGTTCGAGCATTGATATTATAAACCTAACAAGAGATGAAGGCAAGTCGATTTGGTTGGTGAGAAACCAAAAATATCACTAAGTTCGGGACTTGGGTACAAACCGAAAGTTAATATGATGTCCCTGAACATGCATATAAGTTCGAGTATTGATATTATAAACCTAACAAGAGATGAAGGCAAGTCGAATTGGTTGGTCCAAAACCAAAAATATCACTAAGTTCGGGACTTGTGCGCAAACCAATAGTTAATATGATGTCCCTGAACATGCATATAAGTTCGAGTATTGATATTATAAACCTAACAAGAGATGAAGGCAAGTCGAATTGGTTGGTCCAAAACCAAAAATATCACTAAGTTCGGGACTTGGGTGCAAACCGAAAGTTAAAATGATGTCCCTGAACATGCATATAAGTTCGAGTATTGATATTATAAACCTAACAAGAGATGAAGGCAAGTCGAATTGGTTGATAAGAAACCAAAAATATCTCTAAGTTCGGGACTTGGGTACAAACCAAAAGTTAAAATGATGTCCCTGAACATGCATATAAGTTCGAGTATTGATATTATAAACCTAACAAGAGATGAAGGCAAGTCGAATTGGTTGGTCCAAAACCAAAAATATCACTAAGTTCGGGACTTGTGCGCAAACCAAAAGTTAATATGATGTCCCTGAACATGCATATAAGTTCGAGTATTGATATTATAAACCTAACAAGAGATGAAGGCAAGTCGAATTGGTTGATAAGAAACCAAAAATATCTCTAAGTTCGGGACTTGGGTACAAACCGAAAGTTAAAATGATGTCCCTGAACATGCATATAAGTTCGAGTATTGATATTATAAACCTAACAAGAGATGAAGGCAAGTCGAATTGGTTGATAAGAAACCAAAAATATCTCTAAGTTCGGGACTTGGGTACAAACCAAAAGTTAAAATGATGTCCCTGAACATGCATATAAGTTCGAGTATTGATATTATAAACCTAACAAGAGATGAAGGCAAGTCGAATTGGTTGGTCCAAAACCAAAAATATCACTAAGTTCGGGACTTGTGCGCAAACCAATAGTTAATATGATGTCCCTGAACATGCATATAAGTTCGAGTATTGATATTATAAACCTAACAAGAGATGAAGGCAAGTCGAATTGGTTGGTCCAAAACCAAAAATATCACTAAGTTCGGGACTTGGGTACAAACCGAAAGTTAATATGATGTCCCTGAACATGCATATAAGTTCGAGTATTGATATTATAAACCTAACAAGAGATGAAGGCAAGTCGAATTGGTTGATAAGAAACCAAAAATATCTCTAAGTTCGGGACTTGGGTACAAACCAAAAGTTAAAATGATGTCCCTGAACATGCATATAAGTTCGAGTATTGATATTATAAACCTAACAAGAGATGAAGGCAAGTCGAATTGGTTGGTCCAAAACCAAAAATATCTCTAAGTTCGGGACTTGTGCGCAAACCAAAAGTTAATATGATGTCCCTGAACATGCATATAAGTTCGAGTATTGATATTATAAACCTAACAAGAGATGAAGGCAAGTCGAATTGGTTGGTCCAAAACCAAAAATTTCACTAAGTTCGGGACTTGGGTACAAACCGAAAGTGAATATGATGTCCCTGAACATGCATATAAGTTCGAGTATTGATATTATAAACATAACAAGAGATGAAGGCAAGTCGAATTGGTTGTTAAGAAACCAATAATATCACTAAGTTCGGGACTTGGGTGCAAACCAAAAGTTAAAATGATGTCCCTGAACATGCATATAAGTTCGAGTATTGATATTATAAACCTAACAAGAGATGAAGGCAAGTCGAATTGGTTGGTCCAAAACCAAAAATATCACTAAGTTCGGGACTTGGGTGCAAACCGAAAGTTAAAATGATGTCCCTGAACATGCATATAAGTTCGAGTATTGATATTATAAACCTAACAAGAGATGAAGGCAAGTCGAATTGGTTGGTCCAAAACCAAAAATATCACTAAGTTCGGGACTTGGGTGCAAACCGAAAGTTAAAATGATGTCCCTGAACATGCATATAAGTTCGAGTATTGATATTATAAACCTAACAAGAGATGAAGGCAAGTCGAATTGGTTGATAAGAAACCAAAAATATCTCTAAGTTCGGGACTTGGGTACAAACCAAAAGTTAAAATGATGTCCCTGAACATGCATATAAGTTCGAGTATTGATATTATAAACCTAACAAGAGATGAAGGCAAGTCGAATTGGTTGGTCCAAAACCAAAAATATCTCTAAGTTCGGGACTTGTGCGCAAACCAAAAGTTAATATGATGTCCCTGAACATGCATATAAGTTCGAGTATTGATATTATAAACCTAACAAGAGATGAAGGCAAGTCGAATTGGTTGGTCCAAAACCAAAAATATCTCTAAGTTCGGGACTTGGGTACAAACCGAAAGTTAAAATGATGTCCCTGAACATGCATATAAGTTCGAGTATTGATATTATAAACCTAACAAGAGATGAAGGCAAGTCGAATTGGTTGGTCCAAAACCAAAAATATCACTAAGTTCGGGACTTGTGCGCAAACCAAAAGTTAATATGATGTCCCTGAACATGCATATAAGTTCGAGTATTGATATTATAAACCTAACAAGAGATGAAGGCAAGTCGAATTGGTTGGTCCGAAACCAAAAATATCTCTAAGTTCGGGACTTGGGTGCAAACCGAAAGTTAAAATGATGTCCCTGAACATGCATATATGTTCGAGTATTGATATTATAAACCTAACAAGAGATGAAGGCAAGTCGAATTGGTTGGTCCAAAACCAAAAATATCACTAAGTTCGGGACTTGGGTGCAAACCGAAAGTTAAAATGATGTCCCTGAACATGCATATAAGTTCGAGTATTGATATTATAAACCTAACAAGAGATGAAGGCAAGTCGAATTGGTTGGTCCAAAACCAAAAATATCACTAAGTTCGGGACTTGGGTACAAACCGAAAGTTAATATGATGTCCCTGAACATGCATATAAGTTCGAGTATTGATATTATAAACCTAACAAGAGATGAAGGCAAGTCGAATTGGTTGGTCCAAAACCAAAAATATCACTAAGTTCGGGACTTGGGTGCAAACCGAAAGTTAAAATGATGTCCCTGAACATGCATATAAGTTCGAGTATTGATATTATAAACCTAACAAGAGATGAAGGCAAGTCGAATTGGTTGTTGAGAAACCAAAAATATCTCTAAGTTCGGGACTTGGGTACAAACCGAAAGTTAAAATGATGTCCCTGAACATGCATATAAGTTCGAGTATTGATATTATAAACCTAACAAGAGATGAAGGCAAGTCGAATTGGTTGTTGAGAAACCAAAAATATCTCTAAGTTCGGGACTTGGGTACAAACCGAAAGTTAAAATGATGTCCCTGAACATGCATATAAGTTCGAGTATTGATATTATAAACCTAACAAGAGATGAAGGCAAGTCGAATTGGTTGGTCCAAAACCAAAAATATCACTAAGTTCGGGACTTGGGTGCAAACCGAAAGTTAAAATGATGTCCCTGAACATGCATATAAGTTCGAGTATTGATATTATAAACCTAACAAGAGATGAAGGCAAGTCGAATTGGTTGTTGAGAAACCAAAAATATCTCTAAGTTCGGGACTTGGGTACAAACCGAAAGTTAAAATGATGTCCCTGAACATGCATATAAGTTCGAGTATTGATATTATAAACCTAACAAGAGATGAAGGCAAGTCGAATTGGTTGGTCCAAAACCAAAAATATCACTAAGTTCGGGACTTGGGTGCAAACCGAAAGTTAAAATGATGTCCCTGAACATGCATATAAGTTCGAGTATTGATATTATAAACCTAACAAGAGATGAAGGCAAGTCGAATTGGTTGGTGAGAAACCAAAAATATCACTAAGTTCGGGACTTGGGTACAAGCCGAAAGTTAAAATGATGTCCCTGAACATGCATATAAGTTCGAGTATTGATATTATAAACCTAACAAGAGATGAAGGCAAGTCGAATTGGTTGGTCCAAAACCAAAAATATCACTAAGTTCGGGACTTGGGTACAAACCGAAAGTTAAAATGATGTCCCTGAACATGCATATAAGTTCGAGTATTGATATTATAAACCTAACAAGAGATGAAGGCAAGTCGAATTGGTTGGTCCAAAACCAAAAATATCACTAAGTTCGGGACTTGGGTGCAAACCGAAAGTTAAAATGATGTCCCTGAACATGCATATAAGTTCGAGTATTGATATTATAAACCTAACAAGAGATGAAGGCAAGTCGAATTGGTTGGTCCAAAACCAAAAATATCACTAAGTTCGGGACTTGTGCGCAAACCAAAAGTTAATATGATGTCCCTGAACATGCATATAAGTTCGAGTATTGATATTATAAACCTAACAAGAGATGAAGGCAAGTCGAATTGGTTGGTCCGAAACCAAAAATATCTCTAAGGTCGGGACTTGGGTGCAAACCGAAAGTTAAAATGATGTCCCTGAACATGCATATAAGTTCGAGTATTGATATTATAAACCTAACAAGAGATGAAGGCAAGTCGAATTGGTTGGTCCAAAACCAAAAATATCACTAAGTTCGGGACTTGGGTACAAACTGAAAGTTAAAATGATGTCCCTGAACATGCATATAAGTTCGAGTATTGATATTATAAACCTAACAAGAGATGAAGGCAAGTCGAATTGGTTGGTCCAAAACCAAAAATATCACTAAGTTCGGGACTTGGGTACAAACCGAAAGTTAATATGATGTCCCTGAACATGCATATAAGTTCGAGTATTGATATTATAAACCTAACAAGAGATGAAGGCAAGTCGAATTGGTTGGTGAGAAACCAAAAATATCTCTAAGTTCGGGACTTGGGTGCAAACCGAAAGTTAAAATGATGTCCCTGAACATGCATATAAGTTCGAGTATTGATATTATAAACCTAACAAGAGATGAAGGCAAGTCGAATTGGTTGATAAGAAACCAAAAATATCTCTAAGTTCGGGACTTGGGTGCAAACCGAAAGTTAAAATGATGTCCCTGAACATGCATATAAGTTCGAGTATTGATATTATAAACCTAACAAGAGATGAAGGCAAGTCGAATTGGTTGGTCCAAAACCAAAAATATCACTAAGTTCGGGACTTGGGTGCAAACCGAAAGTTAAAATGATGTCCCTGAACATGCATATAAGTTCGAGTATTGATATTATAAACCTAACAAGAGATGAAGGCAAGTCGAATTGGTTGGTCCGAAACCAAAAATATCTCTAAGTTCGGGACTTGGGTGCAAACCGAAAGTTAAAATGATGTCCCTGAACATGCATATAAGTTCGAGTATTGATATTATAAACCTAACAAGAGATGAAGGCAAGTCGAATTGGTTGGTCCAAAACCAAAAATATCACTAAGTTCGGGACTTGGGTACAAACCGAAAGTTAAAATGATGTCCCTGAACATGCATATAAGTTCGAGTATTGATATTATAAACCTAACAAGAGATGAAGGCAAGTCGAATTGGTTGGTCCAAAACCAAAAATATCACTAAGTTCGGGACTTGGGTGCAAACCGAAAGTTAATATGATGTCCCTGAACATGCATATAAGTTCGAGTATTGATATTATAAACCTAACAAGAGATGAAGGCAAGTCGAATTGGTTGGTCCAAAACCAAAAATATCACTAAGTTCGGGACTTGGGTACAAACCGAAAATTAATATGATGTCCCTGAACATGCATATAAGTTCGAGTATTGATATTATAAACCTAACAAGAGATGAAGGCAAGTCGAATTGGTTGGTGAGAAACCAAAAATATCTCTAAGTTCGGGACTTGGGTGCAAACCGAAAGTTAAAATGATGTCCCTGAACATGCATATAAGTTCGAGTATTGATATTATAAACCTAACAAGAGATGAAGGCAAGTCGAATTGGTTGTTGAGAAACCAAAAATATCTCTAAGTTCGGGACTTGGGTACAAACCGAAAGTTAAAATGATGTCCCTGAACATGCATATAAGTTCGAGTATTGATATTATAAACCTAACAAGAGATGAAGGCAAGTCGAATTGGTTGGTCCAAAACCAAAAATATCACTAAGTTCGGGACTTGGGTGCAAACCGAAAGTTAAAATGATGTCCCTGAACATGCATATAAGTTCGAGTATTGATATTATAAACCTAACAAGAGATGAAGGCAAGTCGAATTGGTTGGTCCGAAACCAAAAATATCTCTAAGTTCGGGACTTGGGTGCAAACCGAAAGTTAAAATGATGTCCCTGAACATGCATATAAGTTCGAGTATTGATATTATAAACCTAACAAGAGATGAAGGCAAGTCGAATTGGTTGGTCCGAAACCAAAAATATCTCTAAGTTCGGGACTTGGGTACAAACCGAAAGTTAAAATGATGTCCCTGAACATGCATATAAGTTCGAGTATTGATATTATAAACCTAACAAGAGATGAAGGCAAGTCGAATTGGTTGGTCCAAAACCAAAAATATCACTAAGTTCGGGACTTGGGTGCAAACCGAAAGTTAAAATGATGTCCCTGAACATGCATATAAGTTCGAGTATTGATATTATAAACCTAACAAGAGATGAAGGCAAGTCGAATTGGTTGGTCCAAAACCAAAAATATCACTAAGTTCGGGACTTGGGTACAAACCGAAAATTAATATGATGTCCCTGAACATGCATATAAGTTCGAGTATTGATATTATAAACCTAACAAGAGATGAAGGCAAGTCGAATTGGTTGGTGAGAAACCAAAAATATCTCTAAGTTCGGGACTTGGGTGCAAACCGAAAGTTAAAATGATGTCCCTGAACATGCATATAAGTTCGAGTATTGATATTATAAACCTAACAAGAGATGAAGGCAAGTCGAATTGGTTGATAAGAAACCAAAAATATCTCTAAGTTCGGGACTTGGGTGCAAACCGAAAGTTAAAATGATGTCCCTGAACATGCATATAAGTTCGAGTATTGATATTATAAACCTAACAAGAGATGAAGGCAAGTCGAATTGGTTGGTCCAAAACCAAAAATATCACTAAGTTCGGGACTTGTGCGCAAACCAAAAGTTAATATGATGTCCCTGAACATGCATATAAGTTCGAGTATTGATATTATAAACCTAACAAGAGATGAAGGCAAGTCGAATTGGTTGGTCCAAAACCAAAAATATCACTAAGTTCGGGACTTGTGCGCAAACCAAAAGTTAATATGATGTCCCTGAACATGCATATAAGTTCGAGTATTGATATTATAAACCTAACAAGAGATGAAGGCAAGTCGAATTGGTTGTTGAGAAACCAAAAATATCTCTAAGTTCGGGACTTGGGTACAAACCGAAAGTTAAAATGATGTCCCTGAACATGCATATAAGTTCGAGTATTGATATTATAAACCTAACAAGAGATGAAGGCAAGTCGAATTGGTTGGTCCAAAACCAAAAATATCACTAAGTTCGGGACTTGGGTGCAAACCGAAAGTTAAAATGATGTCCCTGAACATGCATATAAGTTCGAGTATTGATATTATAAACCTAACAAGAGATGAAGGCAAGTCGAATTGGTTGGTCCAAAACCAAAAATATCACTAAGTTCGGGACTTGGGTGCAAACCGAAAGTTAAAATGATGTCCCTGAACATGCATATAAGTTCGAGTATTGATATTATAAACCTAACAAGAGATGAAGGCAAGTCGAATTGGTTGATAAGAAACCAAAAATATCTCTAAGTTCGGGACTTGGGTACAAACCAAAAGTTAAAATGATGTCCCTGAACATGCATATAAGTTCGAGTATTGATATTATAAACCTAACAAGAGATGAAGGCAAGTCGAATTGGTTGTTGAGAAACCAAAAATATCTCTAAGTTCGGGACTTGGGTACAAACCGAAAGTTAAAATGATGTCCCTGAACATGCATATAAGTTCGAGTATTGATATTATAAACCTAACAAGAGATGAAGGCAAGTCGAATTGGTTGGTCCAAAACCAAAAATATCTCTAAGTTCGGGACTTGTGCGCAAACCAAAAGTTAATATGATGTCCCTGAACATGCATATAAGTTCGAGTATTGATATTATAAACCTAACAAGAGATGAAGGCAAGTCGAATTGGTTGGTCCAAAACCAAAAATATCTCTAAGTTCGGGACTTGTGCGCAAACCAAAAGTTAATATGATGTCCCTGAACATGCATATAAGTTCGAGTATTGATATTATAAACCTAACAAGAGATGAAGGCAAGTCGAATTGGTTGGTCCAAAACCAAAAATATCTCTAAGTTCGGGACTTGGGTACAAACCGAAAGTTAAAATGATGTCCCTGAACATGCATATAAGTTCGAGTATTGATATTATAAACCTAACAAGAGATGAAGGCAAGTCGAATTGGTTGGTCCAAAACCAAAAATATCACTAAGTTCGGGACTTGTGCGCAAACCAAAAGTTAATATGATGTCCCTGAACATGCATATAAGTTCGAGTATTGATATTATAAACCTAACAAGAGATGAAGGCAAGTCGAATTGGTTGGTCCGAAACCAAAAATATCTCTAAGTTCGGGACTTGGGTGCAAACCGAAAGTTAAAATGATGTCCCTGAACATGCATATAAGTTCGAGTATTGATATTATAAACCTAACAAGAGATGAAGGCAAGTCGAATTGGTTGGTCCAAAACCAAAAATATCACTAAGTTCGGGACTTGGGTACAAACCGAAAGTTAATATGATGTCCCTGAACATGCATATAAGTTCGAGTATTGATATTATAAACCTAACAAGAGATGAAGGCAAGTCGAATTGGTTGGTCCAAAACCAAAAATATCACTAAGTTCGGGACTTGGGTGCAAACCGAAAGTTAAAATGATGTCCCTGAACATGCATATAAGTTCGAGTATTGATATTATAAACCTAACAAGAGATGAAGGCAAGTCGAATTGGTTGTTGAGAAACCAAAAATATCTCTAAGTTCGGGACTTGGGTACAAACCGAAAGTTAAAATGATGTCCCTGAACATGCATATAAGTTCGAGTATTGATATTATAAACCTAACAAGAGATGAAGGCAAGTCGAATTGGTTGTTGAGAAACCAAAAATATCTCTAAGTTCGGGACTTGGGTACAAACCGAAAGTTAAAATGATGTCCCTGAACATGCATATAAGTTCGAGTATTGATATTATAAACCTAACAAGAGATGAAGGCAAGTCGAATTGGTTGGTCCAAAACCAAAAATATCACTAAGTTCGGGACTTGGGTACAAACCGAAAGTTAATATGATGTCCCTGAACATGCATATAAGTTCGAGTATTGATATTATAAACCTAACAAGAGATGAAGGCAAGTCGAATTGGTTGGTCCGAAACCAAAAATATCTCTAAGTTCGGGACTTGGGTGCAAACCGAAAGTTAAAATGATGTCCCTGAACATGCATATATGTTCGAGTATTGATATTATAAACCTAACAAGAGATGAAGGCAAGTCGAATTGGTTGGTCCAAAACCAAAAATATCACTAAGTTCGGGACTTGGGTGCAAACCGAAAGTTAAAATGATGTCCCTGAACATGCATATAAGTTCGAGTATTGATATTATAAACCTAACAAGAGATGAAGGCAAGTCGAATTGGTTGGTCCGAAACCAAAAATATCTCTAAGTTCGGGACTTGGGTGCAAACCGAAAGTTAAAATGATGTCCCTGAACATGCATATAAGTTCGAGTATTGATATTATAAACCTAACAAGAGATGAAGGCAAGTCGAATTGGTTGGTCCAAAACCAAAAATATCTCTAAGTGCGGGACTTGTGCGCAAACCAAAAGTTAATATGATGTCCCTGAACATGCATATAAGTTCGAGTATTGATATTATAAACCTAACAAGAGATGAAGGCAAGTCGAATTGGTTGGTCCAAAACCAAAAATATCACTAAGTTCGGGACTTGTGCGCAAACCAAAAGTTAATATGATGTCCCTGAACATGCATATAAGTTCGAGTATTGATATTATAAACCTAACAAGAGATGAAGGCAAGTCGAATTGGTTGGTCCGAAACCAAAAATATCTCTAAGTTCGGGACTTGGGTGCAAACCGAAAGTTAAAATGATGTCCCTGAACATGCATATAAGTTCGAGTATTGATATTATAAACCTAACAAGAGATGAAGGCAAGTCGAATTGGTTGGTGAGAAACCAAAAATATATACCAAGTGCCTGAAATGTCTATAAACCACACGAAGAACTCTTCACACACAGGTGCGCCTCATAACCTGGTACAATGTATAAGACATTGGTTTCGGGGGATTTATTGAGAAGAAAATTTTTTTCTCTAACTTTGAGTAAAACTGTCTCAGAATACATATTTAACCACGAAAAGTGAACACCGACAGTAAATAGCAAAAGTCACCCGACCATCAAAGTTGTATGGCGGTGTGGGAGAAGAAAATCCAAGGTCGTCTAATGTAGGGACGTAAGACACGAAATCAAAATTTTGGCATAAAATCTAAAATAATCATCAGACAGTGGTCATCCAAGGCATATAAGAGTCGTCTAACGATGCTGAATGCAATAAGCAATAGCGACTTTTTAATGATTTTTTTGGATTTTTGTCAAAATGTACCCTTCACAACTTGGTACAAGTCATAGGACATGGGTACCGGTATGACCGACGGAAGATTTTTGGAGAAAAAATTTTTTTGCTCTAACTTTGAGTAAAACGGTCTCAGGATGCATTATTAATCATGAAAAGTGATCTCCGACAGTAAATAGCGAAAGTTACCCGACCATCAAAGTTGCATGGCGGTGTAGGAGACGAAAATCCAAGGTCGTTTAATGTAGGGACGTAAGACACGAAATCAAAATTTTGGCATAAAAGCTAAAATAATCATCAGACAGTGGTCATCCAAGGCATATAAGAGTCGTCTAACGATGCTGAATGCAATAAGCAATAGCGACTTTTTAATGATTTTTTTGGATTTTTGTCAAAATGTACCCTTCACAACTTGGTACAAGTCATAGGACATGGGTACCGGTATGACCGACGGAAGATTTTTGGACAAAAAATTTTTTTGCTCTAACTTTGAGTAAAACGGTCTCAGGATGCATTATTAATCATGAAAAGTGATCTCCGACAGTAAATAGCGAAAGTTACCCGACCATCAAAGTTGCATGGCGGTGCAGGAGACGAAAATCCAAGGTCGTCTAATGTAGGGACGTAAGACACGAAATCAAAATTTTGGCATAAAAGCTAAAATAATCATCAGACAGTGGTCATCCAAGGCATATAAGAGTCGTCTAACGATGCTGAATGCAATAAGCAATAGCGACTTTTTAATGATTTTTTTGGATTTTTGTCAAAATTTACCCTTCACAACTTGGTACAAGTCATAG
>NW_026060413.1:720794-723294 GCF_943734695.1 Anopheles maculipalpis | reverse complement strand
CTGTGGTACGCCTGCCGTGACTGTCCTGCGAACTGGTCCCTCGGCGGTCTCGAAAAGCAGCTCCCGTCCCGAGAAGTAGCTGCGCAAGACTCGCTGGAGCGCTGACGGTACGCTCATCCGCTGGAGAGCTGCTGCAATCGCCGTCCAGCTGGCCGAGTTAAAGGCGTTCCGCACGTCCAGAGATGCCACCATCAGGCAGCGAGGGTCTCTGCCATTGGTGCGGTGGAACGTCCTCGCGTACAGGCCTCGCTCGACGACCCGCTGGATGGCCTGCACCGTCGATCGTCCGCGGCGAAAGCCATACTGCTCGGGCGACAAGCGGGGTGCACTGCTGTCCTCCAGGTGCTCGTTCAGGCGGTCGAGGATAATCCGCTCGAACACCTTCGGGACTGCACCCAGCATCAGCAGCGGCCGCCACGACGATGGCTCGCCAGGGGGTTTGCCTGGCTTCGGGATTAGCACCAGCCGCGCCGCCTTCCATGACGTCGGAAACTCTCCCCGCCGCAACAGGTCGTTGAACACCCGGGTGAAGACCTCCGGGTGCTCTCGGATCGCGGTCTTCACCGCCGCGTTGGGGATGCCGTCGAGTCCTGGCGCCTTGGACGATGCCATCCTGGCTGCAACGGCCAACACCTCGTCCTGCGTGACCGGCCGGACCTCCTCCGTGTCGCCCTCGGCTGCGATGGTAGGCCAATCGAACGGAGGGTGCGTCGGGAAAAGTGCGTCAACGATCGGCTGGAGTACTGCTCGGTCGGTTTCAGGTGGTGCGCGACTGCGCAGCTTGGCCAGCACCACCTTGTACCCGAGCCCGAATACATCGTTCTCCACCCCGTCAATGAGCTCCTGCATGCAGCGATCCTTGCTGCGCTGGATCTCGCTCGCCAGCATCCTCCGCGAGCTCAGGAGCTGGGCGGTCAGCGCGAGGCGCTCATCAGGCGGGGCGCTGCGACGTCGCCGTTCTGCAGCTTCGCACTCCTCCCTCAGCCGGTCGATCTCGGGTGTCCACCAGTACATCCTCGGCGCTTGGTGGAAGGTCGCCCCATGCACCCGCTCCATTGTGCCGTCGCACGCTGCAGTAAGCCCGCCGACCAGGTCTTCCGGTGTCTGCGCCAGCTCGAACCGTCCGATGGAAAGGGCGGTGGCGAAGCAGGAGCTGTCAAACTGCGCAGTTTTCCACCGGGTACCGGCATGCCTGGCCGTGCCGATGTTGTAGTTCGGCGGCTGATGTCGTTGCCTACGGTGGTGTTGCGTGCCATCTCCCGGAAGACCCACCTGAAACTCCAGGTAGGAGTGGTCGCTGTCGGAGAACCGCGGACTTACCCGCCAGGAATCGGGGCGCGCAATAGTGTGGCTGGAGAAGGTTACGTCCACTATGCTTGGTCGTGCCACGCCGTTACCCTTGAACGTGGGTACATTACCGCTGTTAAGCGTCCGGAGCCCCAAATGGTCTACGACGCTCTTCAGGTCTTCTCCCCTCCGTGACGTACGGGCACTACCCCAGTCCTGGCTCCACGCGTTAAAGTCCCCGGCAAGGACTACCGTCGTGTGTCCGATCAGCGACATCTCCACCGCCTCAAGGTAGCTGACAAAGTCGGCCCCGCTGGTGTTGTTGGGCGAAGCGTAGCAGCTGGCGAATGTTATGCCTGCAATGGTGGCTACAACTAGCCCTGGCGACGACGATCCCCATAGTCGCTGGATGGGGAAGGAGCCAGTGGCAATCACCGCTACGCTTTCCGCTTCATCATATGCCCATCTCGGGTTGGATCTTGGTGGCCGGTAGAGCTCGCAAGCAAGCACGACCTGCACTCCAAGCTCCCTAGCCGTCTGCAGCATCAGGTCCTGTGCTGACCGGCTCCGCCCAAGGTTGATCTGTAGGACCTTCAGTGTTGCCGGCAGGTCGGATGGCCCACCGGGTGAGGACCATTGCACCTGGCGCAACACGGATCCTCCTGGCAGTGCATCGCCCGATGACCCGGCTTCCCGCAGCGAATGCAGGCGTCCGTGCGGTCGGCCTCGCTCCTGCACTTCGCCCTCCGGTGGCCGATCTCCAGACAACGGAAGCATCTCGGCTGCCGTTCGGTCGTCTGCAGTACTCGGCTGATCGGGCACAAGGTGAAGCTCACCTTGACGCGCTTGCCCACCAGCTTCTCTGCCATCCTCTCCGGCACCCGAACGCGCGCCACCTGCGTCCCGTTGTAGTTCTCCATCAGGCGCACCTCCTCCTCGCAGATGGTCTCGCCTGCAAGGGCCGAAAGTGCCTCCGCCACCTCTGTCGCCAGCGCTAAAGGGTCGATATAATCAACGCGAAGTGCAGCCCTTTCTGTGATCAGTCGACAGCGAATCGCGGGGGTCGCTGCGTCGCAGAACGCCTTTACGGCGGAGAAGATCTCCCCCGAGTTCGCCCCCTCCGGCAGGTCCATCACAAGTCGCGAGCGGGTAGTTCGTCGTCCGACTCCCAGGACCTCGCTGAGGTGGGCCAACTCTGCCGACGAGCGCACGG
>NW_026060413.1:710794-718294 GCF_943734695.1 Anopheles maculipalpis | reverse complement strand
TCCGGGTGTGTTCAGTATGCACGATGAATGAGTTGGAAAACGAAAGACAGAGAGAGAATTGAAATGTTACTGAGCATATAAGCGAAGAGTGTGTGGGTTCATAAGAATGTTGATCATATGCAGTTGATACCGGTACGGGTCCGTCATTACTCCTCCACGGAGTGATGATCGGTTTGCTTGAAGGGGGCAATACGCATCGTTGACTTACCTACGGGTAACCCGCTTACGTATGGGTCGATTGCTGTCGGGGCAAGCAATCGGGTTAGCGCCGTATCCGGATATAGAGAGTAGTATGGGGTGATAATGATTAACATGTCGAGTGATGGCTGCACCTCCTAGTGGAAAGTTCAAACGTGACGGTTGCTTCGCTACGGGGTACTAGGTACCTCTTAGAGGAGCAATGGAGTATGGAGTCCAAATTGAATGTTTGGACTTCAAAAATTTCTCTAAGTCCGGTACTTAAATCCCTCGGACATAAACTCACAAAACACATGCTATTGCATTAAAAATTTTGTTAACCTAACAAGAGATGAAGGCAAGTCGAATTGGTTGGTCCAAAACCAAAAATATCACTAAGTTCGGGACTTGGGTACAAACCGAAAGTTAAAATGATGTCCCTGAACATGCATATAAGTTCGAGTATTGATATTATAAACCTAACAAGAGATGAAAGCAAGTCGAATTGGTTGGTCGGAAACCAAAAATATCACTAAGTTCGGGACTTGTGCGCAAACCGAAAGTTAAAATGATGACCCTGAACATGCATATAAGTTCGAGTATTGATATTATAAACCTAACAAGAGATGAAGGCAAGTCGAATTGGTTGGTCCGAAACCAAAAATATCACTAAGTTCGGGACTTGTGCGCAAACCGAAAGTTAATATGATGTCCCTGAACATGCATATAAGTTCGAGTATTGATATTATAAACCTAACAAGAGATGAAGGCAAGTCGAATTGGTTGGTCGGAAACCAAAAATATCTCTAAGTTCGGGACTTGGGTGCAAACCGAAAGTTAAAATGATGTCCCTGAACATGCATATAAGTTCGAGTATTGATATTATAAACCTAACAAGAGATGAAGGCAAGTCGAATTGGTAAGTAAGAAACCAAAAATATCTCTAAGTTCGGGACTTGTGCGCAAACCAATAGTTAATATGATGTCCCTGAACATGCATATAAGTTCGAGTATTGATATTATAAACCTAACAAGAGATGAAGGCAAGTCGAATTGGTTGGTCCAAAACCAAAAATATCACTAAAATCGGGACTTGGGTGCAAACCAAAAGTTAAAATGATGTCCCTGAACATGCATATAAGTTCGAGTATTGATATTATAAACCTAACAAGAGATGAAGGCAAGTCGAATTGGTAAGTAAGAAACCAAAAATATCTCTAAGTTCGGGACTTGGGTACAAACCGAAAGTTAATATGATGTCCCTGAACATGCATATAAGTTCGAGTATTGATATTATAAACCTAACAAGAGATGAAGGCAAGTCGAATTGGTTGGTCCGAAACCAAAAATATATACCAAGTGCCTGAAATGTCTATAAACCACACGAAGAACTCTTCACACACAGGTGCGCCTCATAACCTGGTTCAATGTATAAGACATTGGTTTCGGGGGATTTATTGAGAAGAAATTTTTTTTCTCTAACTTTGAGTAAAACTGTCTCAGAAAACATATTTAACCACGAAAAGTGAACACCGACAGTAAATAGCAAAAGTCAACCGACCATCAAAGTTGTATGGCGGTGTAGGAGACGAAAATCCAAGGTCGTCTCATTTAGGGACGTAAGACACGAAATCAAAATTTTGGCATAAAATCTAAAATAATCATCAGACAGTGGTCATCCAAGGCATATAAGAGTCGTCTAACGATGCTGAATGCAATAAGCAATAGCGACTTTTTAATGATTTTTTTGGATTTTTGTCAAAATTTACCCTTCACAACTTGGTACAAGTCATAGGACATGGGTACCGGTATGACCGACGGAAGATTTTTGGACAAAAAATTTTTTTGCTCTAACTTTGAGTAAAACGGTCTCAGGATGCATTATTAATCATGAAAAGTGATCTCCGACAGTAAATAGCGAAAGTTACCCGACCATCAAAGTTGCATGGCGGTGCAGGAGACGAAAATCCAAGGTCGTCTAATGTAGGGACGTAAGACACGAAATCAAAATTTTGGCATAAAATCTAAAATAATCATCAGACAGTGGTCATCCAAGGCATATTAGAGTCGTTTAACGATGCGAAATGCAATAAGCAATAGCGACTTTTTAATGATTTTTTTGGATTTTTGTCAAAATGTACCCTTCACAACTTGGTACAAGTCATAGGACATGGGTACCGGTATGACCGACGGAAGATTTTTGGACAAAAAATTTTTTTGCTCTAACTTTGAGTAAAACGGTCTCAGGATGCATTATTAATCATGAAAAGTGATCTCCGACAGTAAATAGCGAAAGTTACCCGACCATCAAAGTTGCATGGCGGTGCAGGAGACGAAAATCCAAGGTCGTCTAATGTAGGGACGTAAGACACGAAATCAAAATTTTGGCATAAAAGCTAAAATAATCATCAGACAGTGGTCATCCAAGGCATATAAGAGTCGTCTAACGATGCTGAATGCAATAAGCAATAGCGACTTTTTAAAGATTTTTTTGGATTTTTGTCAAAATGTACCCTTCACAACTTGGTACAAGTCATAGGACATGGGTACCGGTATGACCGACGGAAGATTTTTGGACAAAAAATTTTTTTGCTCTAACTTTGAGTAAAACGGTGTCAGGATGCATTTTTAAGCATGAAAAGTGAACTCCGACAGTAAATAGCGAAAGTTACCCGACCATCAAAGTTGCATGGCGGTGCAGGAGACGAAAATCCAAGGTCGTCTAATGTAGGGACGTAAGACACGAAATCAAAATTTTGGCATAAAAGCTAAAATAATCATCAGACAGTGGTCATCCAAGGCATATAAGAGTCGTCTAACGATGCTGAATGCAATAAGCAATAGCGACTTTTTAAAGATTTTTTTGGATTTTTGTCAAAATGTACCCTTCACAACTTGGTACAAGTCATAGGACATGGGTACCGGTATGACCGACGGAAGATTTTTGGACAAAAAATTTTTTTGCTCTAACTTTGAGTAAAACGGTGTCAGGATGCATTATTAATCATGAAAAGTGATCTCCGACAGTAAATAGCGAAAGTTACCCGACCATCAAAGTTGCATGGCGGTGCAGGAGACGAAAATCCAAGGTCGTCTAATGTAGGGACGTAAGACACGAAATCAAAATTTTGGCATAAAAGCTAAAATAATCATCAGACAGTGGTCATCCAAGGCATATAAGAGTCGTCTAACGATGCTGAATGCAATAAGCAATAGCGACTTTTTAAAGATTTTTTTGGATTTTTGTCAAAATGTACCCTTCACAACTTGGTACAAGTCATAGGACATGGGTACCGGTATGACCGACGGAAGATTTTTGGACAAAAAATTTTTTTGCTCTAACTTTGAGTAAAACGGTCTCAGGATGCATTATTAATCATGAAAAGTGATCTCCGACAGTAAATAGCGAAAGTTACCCGACCATCAAAGTTGCATGGCGGTGCAGGAGACGAAAATCCAAGGTCGTCTAATGTAGGGACGTAAGACACGAAATCAAAATTTTGGCATAAAAGCTAAAATAATCATCAGACAGTGGTCATCCAAGGCATATAAGAGTCGTCTAACGATGCTGAATGCAATAAGCAATAGCGACTTTTTAAAGATTTTTTTGGATTTTTGTCAAAATGTACCCTTCACAACTTGGTACAAGTCATAGGACATGGGTACCGGTATGACCGACGGAAGATTTTTGGACAAAAAATTTTTTTGCTCTAACTTTGAGTAAAACGGTCTCAGGATGCATTATTAATCATGAAAAGTGATCTCCGACAGTAAATAGCGAAAGTTACCCGACCATCAAAGTTGCATGGCGGTGCAGGAGACGAAAATCCAAGGTCGTCTAATGTAGGGACGTAAGACACGAAATCAAAATTTTGGCATAAAAGCTAAAATAATCATCAGACAGTGGTCATCCAAGGCATATAAGAGTCGTCTAACGATGCTGAATGCAATAAGCAATAGCGACTTTTTAAAGATTTTTTTGGATTTTTGTCAAAATGTACCCTTCACAACTTGGTACAAGTCATAGGACATGGGTACCGGTATGACCGACGGAAGATTTTTGGACAAAAAAATTTTTTGCTCTAACTTTGAGTAAAACGGTCTCAGGATGCATTATTAATCATGAAAAGTGATCTCCGACAGTAAATAGCGAAAGTTACCCGACCATCAAAGTTGCATGGCGGTGCAGGAGACGAAAATCCAAGGTCGTCTAATGTAGGGACGTAAGACACGAAATCAAAATTTTGGCATAAAAGCTAAAATAATCATCAGACAGTGGTCATCCAAGGCATATAAGAGTTGTCTAACGATGCTGAATGCAATAAGCAATAGCGACTTTTTAAAGATTTTTTTGGATTTTTGTCAAAATGTACCCTTCACAACTTGGTACAAGTCATAGGACATGGGTACCGGTATGACCGACGGAAGATTTTTGGACAAAAAATTTTTTTGCTCTAACTTTGAGTAAAACGGTGTCAGGATGCATTTTTAAGCATGAAAAGTGAACTCCGACAGTAAATAGCGAAAGTTACCCGACCATCAAAGTTGCATGGCGGTGCAGGAGACGAAAATCCAAGGTCGTCTAATGTAGGGACGTAAGACACGAAATCAAAATTTTGGCATAAAAGCTAAAATAATCATCAGACAGTGGTCATCCAAGGCATATAAGAGTCGTCTAACGATGCTGAATGCAATAAGCAATAGCGACTTTTTAAAGATTTTTTTGGATTTTTGTCAAAATGTACCCTTCACAACTTGGTACAAGTCATAGGACATGGGTACCGGTATGACCGACGGAAGATTTTTGGACAAAAAATTTTTTTGCTCTAACTTTGAGTAAAACGGTGTCAGGATGCATTTTTAAGCATGAAAAGTGAACTCCGACAGTAAATAGCGAAAGTTACCCGACCATCAAAGTTGCATGGCGGTGCAGGAGACGAAAATCCAAGGTCGTCTAATGTAGGGACGTAAGACACGAAATCAAAATTTTGGCATAAAAGCTAAAATAATCATCAGACAGTGGTCATCCAAGGCATATAAGAGTCGTCTAACGATGCTGAATGCAATAAGCAATAGCGACTTTTTAAAGATTTTTTTGGATTTTTGTCAAAATGTACCCTTCACAACTTGGTACAAGTCATAGGACATGGGTACCGGTATGACCGACGGAAGATTTTTGGACAAAAAATTTTTTTGCTCTAACTTTGAGTAAAACGGTGTCAGGATGCATTTTTAAGCATGAAAAGTGAACTCCGACAGTAAATAGCGAAAGTTACCCGACCATCAAAGTTGCATGGCGGTGCAGGAGACGAAAATCCAAGGTCGTCTAATGTAGGGACGTAAGACACGAAATCAAAATTTTGGCATAAAAGCTAAAATAATCATCAGACAGTGGTCATCCAAGGCATATAAGAGTCGTCTAACGATGCTGAATGCAATAAGCAATAGCGACTTTTTAAAGATTTTTTTGGATTTTTGTCAAAATGTACCCTTCACAACTTGGTACAAGTCATAGGACATGGGTACCGGTATGACCGACGGAAGATTTTTGGACAAAAAATTTTTTTGCTCTAACTTTGAGTAAAACGGTCTCAGGATGCATTATTAATCATGAAAAGTGATCTCCGACAGTAAATAGCGAAAGTTACCCGACCATCAAAGTTGCATGGCGGTGCAGGAGACGAAAATCCAAGGTCGTCTAATGTAGGGACGTAAGACACGAAATCAAAATTTTGGCATAAAAGCTAAAATAATCATCAGACAGTGGTCATCCAAGGCATATAAGAGTCGTCTAACGATGCTGAATGCAATAAGCAATAGCGACTTTTTAAAGATTTTTTTGGATTTTTGTCAAAATGTACCCTTCACAACTTGGTACAAGTCATAGGACATGGGTACCGGTATGACCGACGGAAGATTTTTGGACAAAAAATTTTTTTGCTCTAACTTTGAGTAAAACGGTGTCAGGATGCATTTTTAAGCATGAAAAGTGAACTCCGACAGTAAATAGCGAAAGTTACCCGACCATCAAAGTTGCATGGCGGTGCAGGAGACGAAAATCCAAGGTCGTCTAATGTAGGGACGTAAGACACGAAATCAAAATTTTGGCATAAAAGCTAAAATAATCATCAGACAGTGGTCATCCAAGGCATATAAGAGTCGTCTAACGATGCTGAATGCAATAAGCAATAGCGACTTTTTAAAGATTTTTTTGGATTTTTGTCAAAATGTACCCTTCACAACTTGGTACAAGTCATAGGACATGGGTACCGGTATGACCGACGGAAGATTTTTGGACAAAAAATTTTTTTGCTCTAACTTTGAGTAAAACGGTCTCAGGATGCATTATTAATCATGAAAAGTGATCTCCGACAGTAAATAGCGAAAGTTACCCGACCATCAAAGTTGCATGGCGGTGCAGGAGACGAAAATCCAAGGTCGTCTAATGTAGGGACGTAAGACACGAAATCAAAATTTTGGCATAAAAGCTAAAATAATCATCAGACAGTGGTCATCCAAGGCATATAAGAGTCGTCTAACGATGCTGAATGCAATAAGCAATAGCGACTTTTTAAAGATTTTTTTGGATTTTTGTCAAAATGTACCCTTCACAACTTGGTACAAGTCATAGGACATGGGTACCGGTATGACCGACGGAAGATTTTTGGACAAAAAATTTTTTTGCTCTAACTTTGAGTAAAACGGTGTCAGGATGCATTTTTAAGCATGAAAAGTGAACTCCGACAGTAAATAGCGAAAGTTACCCGACCATCAAAGTTGCATGGCGGTGCAGGAGACGAAAATCCAAGGTCGTCTAATGTAGGGACGTAAGACACGAAATCAAAATTTTGGCATAAAAGCTAAAATAATCATCAGACAGTGGTCATCCAAGGCATATAAGAGTCGTCTAACGATGCTGAATGCAATAAGCAATAGCGACTTTTTAAAGATTTTTTTGGATTTTTGTCAAAATGTACCCTTCACAACTTGGTACAAGTCATAGGACATGGGTACCGGTATGACCGACGGAAGATTTTTGGACAAAAAATTTTTTTGCTCTAACTTTGAGTAAAACGGTCTCAGGATGCATTATTAATCATGAAAAGTGATCTCCGACAGTAAATAGCGAAAGTTACCCGACCATCAAAGTTGCATGGCGGTGCAGGAGACGAAAATCCAAGGTCGTCTAATGTAGGGACGTAAGACACGAAATCAAAATTTTGGCATAAAAGCTAAAATAATCATCAGACAGTGGTCATCCAAGGCATATAAGAGTCGTCTAACGATGCTGAATGCAATAAGCAATAGCGACTTTTTAAAGAT
>NW_026060413.1:690794-700794 GCF_943734695.1 Anopheles maculipalpis | reverse complement strand
GTACGCCTGCCGTGACTGTCCTGCGAACTGGTCCCTCGGCGGTCTCGAAAAGCAGCTCCCGTCCCGAGAAGTAGCTGCGCAAGACTCGCTGGAGCGCTGACGGTACGCTCATCCGCTGGAGAGCTGCTGCAATCGCCGTCCAGCTGGCCGAGTTAAAGGCGTTCCGCACGTCCAGAGATGCCACCATCAGGCAGCGAGGGTCTCTGCCATTGGTGCGGTGGAACGTCCTCGCGTACAGGCCTCGCTCGACGACCCGCTGGATGGCCTGCACCGTCGATCGTCCGCGGCGAAAGCCATACTGCTCGGGCGACAAGCGGGGTGCACTGCTGTCCTCCAGGTGCTCGTTCAGGCGGTCGAGGATAATCCGCTCGAATACCTTCGGGACTGCACCCAGCATCAGCAGCGGCCGCCACGACGATGGCTCGCCAGGGGGTTTGCCTGGCTTCGGGATTAGCACCAGCCGCGCCGCCTTCCATGACGTCGGAAACTCTCCCCGCCGCAACAGGTCGTTGAACACCCGGGTGAAGACCTCCGGGTGCTCTCGGATCGCGGTCTTCACCGCCGCGTTGGGGATGCCGTCGAGTCCTGGCGCCTTGGACGATGCCATCCTGGCTGCAACGGCCAACACCTCGTCCTGCGTAACCGGCCGGACCTCCTCCGTGTCGCCCTCGGCTGCGATGGTAGGCCAATCGAACGGAGGGTGCGTCGGGAAAAGTGCGTCAACGATCGGCTGGAGTACTGCTCGGTCGGTTTCAGGTGGTGCGCGACTGCGCAGCTTGGCCAGCACCACCTTGTACCCGAGCCCGAATACATCGTTCTCCACCCCGTAAATGAGCTCCTGCATGCAGCGATCCTTGCTGCGCTGGATCTCGCTCGCCAGCATCCTCCGCGAGCTCAGGAGCTGGGCGGTCAGCGCGAGGCGCTCATCAGGCGGGGCGCTGCGACGTCGCCGTTCTGCAGCTTCGCACTCCTCCCTCAGCCGGTCGATCTCGGGTGTCCACCAGTACATCCTCGGCGCTTGGTGGAAGGTCGCCCCATGCACCCGCTCCATTGTGCCGTCGCACGCTGCAGTAAGCCCGCCGACCAGGTCTTCCGGTGTCTGCGCCAGCTCGAACCGTCCAATGGAAAGGGCGGTGGCGAAGCAGGAGCTATCAAACTGCGCAGTTTTCCACCGGGTACCGGCATGCCTGGCCGTGCCGATGTTGTTGTTCGGCGGCTGATGTCGTTGCCTACGGTGGTGTTGCATGCCATCTCCCGGAAGACCCACCTGAAACTCCAGGTAGGAGTGGTCGCTGTCGGAGAACCGCGGACTTACCCGCCAGGAATCGGGGCGCGCAATAGTGTGGCTGGAGAAGGTTACATCCACTATGCTTGGTCGTGCCACGCCGTTACCCTTGAACGTGGGTACGTTACCGCTGTTAAGCGTCCGGAGCCCCAAATGGTCTACGACGCTCTTCAGGTCTTCTCCCCTCCGTGACGTACGGGCACTACCCCAGTCCTGGCTCCACGCGTTAAAGTCCCCGGCAAGGACTACCGTCGCGTGTCCGATCAGCGACATCTCCACCGCCTCAAGGTAGCTGACAAAGTCGGCCCCGCTGGTGTTGTTGGGCGAAGCGTAGCAGCTGGCGAATGTTATGCCTGCAATGGTGGCTACAACTAGCCCTGGCGACGACGATCCCCATAGTCGCTGGATGGGGAAGGAGCCAGTGGCAATCACCGCTACGCTTTCCGCTTCATCATATGCCCATCTCGGGTTGGATCTTGGTGGCCGGTAGAGCTCGCAAGCAAGCACGACCTGCACTCCAAGCTCCCTAGCCGTCTGCAGCATCAGGTCCTGTGCTGACCGGCTCCGCCCAAGGTTGATCTGTAGGACCTTCAGTGTTGCCGGCAGGTCGGATGGCCCACCGGGTGAGGACCCTTGCACCTGGCGCAACACGGATCCTCCTGGCAGTGCATCGCCCGATGACCCGGCTTCCCGCAGCGAATGCAGGCGTCCGTGCGGTCGGCCTCGCTCCTGCACTTCGCCCTCCGGTGGCCGATCTCCAGACAACGGAAGCATCTCGGCTGCCGTTCGGTCGTCTGCAGTACTCGGCTGACCGGGCACAAGGTGAAGCTCACCTTGACGCGCTTGCCCACCAGCTTCTCTGCCATCCTCTCCGGCACCCGAACGCGCGCCACCTGCGTCCCGTTGTAGTTCTCCATCAGGCGCACCTCCTCCTCGCAGATGGTCTCGCCTGCAAGGGCCGAAAGTGCCTCCGCCACCTCTGTCGCCAGCGCTAAAGGGTCGATATAATCAACGCGAAGTGCAGCCCTTTCTGTGATCAATCGACAGCGAATCGCGGGGGTCGCTGCGTCGCAGAACGCCTTTACGGCGGAGAAGATCTCCCCCGAGTTCGCCCCCTCCGGCAGGTCCATCACAAGTCGCGAGCGGGTAGTTCGTCGTCCGACTCCCAGGACCTCGCTGAGGTGGGCCAACTCTGCCGACGAGCGCACGGCCCGGTAGACCTCTGTCCAGGTCTGTCCCTCCCCTGGGGTCACCTCGATGGCGTCGGGACGGCTTCGCGCTTGCCGAATCGACGGTCCTGACGTAGTCTTCGGCTGCTGCTGACGCTGCTGCTGCTGCTGCTGCTGACGCTGCTGCTGCTGCTGCTGCAATGTGCGAAGCTGCGGTGGCACGTAACGTTCGCCTCGCTGCTGCTGTTGCTGCTGCTGCTGCTGCTGCGGCAGGTGGCATTGCCGCTTGGACGAGCGGCCTTTCACCACCGTCGTCCAGAGCAGCTGTTGCTGTGGCTGCTGCTGCTGCTGCTGCTGCTGCTGCTGGCGCTGCTGCTGCTGCTGCTGCTGCTGCTGCTGCTGCTGGCTACACTGCTGCTGCTGCTGCTGCTGCTGCTGCTGCGGCTGCTGCTGCTGCTGGCTACACTGCTGCTGCTGCTGCTGCTGCTGCTGCTGCTGCTGCTGCTGCTGCTGCTGCTGCTGCTGCTGCTGCTGCTGCTGCTGCTGCTGCTGCTGCTGCTGCTGCTGTTGCTGCTGCTGCTGCTGCTGCTGCTGCTGCTGCCGCTGCTGCTGCGACCTCCGCTTAGCCTGGCTACGCTGATTGCGGCTGCGCTTTGTACGAGCGCTGCCCTGGCCACCAGGCTGCACCGACGCATGCAGAGCAGTCAGAGAGCGCATGCCCTCCTGCAGTGCCTCCAGCGTGCATTGCAGAGCCACCTCGCGCTCTCGGCTGAGACGCAGCTGTTCTGTCAGCGTCTCCACCTGCTTCACCAGGCTTTCCAGCATCTTGTGCTGAAGCGCCAACACGGACGTATCCTCGCCCTCAGGGTTCGCCGATGTAGATGCTGGCGTAGGTGCAGGTGCCTCCGGTACCGCTGCCTCCAACGCCACCACCGTCTGCTCCAGGACGAAGGCATCGGAGAACTCAGCGTCCTCTTCGTCCTCCGACAATACTACTGCCTCCACTGATCCCTCCGACCGTGGTGACACTGGGGAAGGAGGTGGGGAAGGGTTGGCCGACCATCCCCCGGGAGTGGACCTCATTCGCGAACCGGAGCGTAGCACCCGCCCCTCCATCGAAATTTCCGTGGTTGTTTCCAAAATCCGTTCGAAAATCCGGTTAGTGGTCTGCCGTCGCGTTGAAGTCTCCCGTTTCACCGTTCCCGGTCCCTGTGCGATAAGCGCCGGAGAACTATGCAATCCGCACTTTTGGGACCGTAACGCCCCGTAACGCCTTGGGTGTCCCGACTAAGCAGTGCCGTCACCGGCCGCTGGTGGTGCTGCTGTCGTCAGGGAGAGGTGGTGCGTGTCTTGGATGTGTGGTTCCACTACTGTCCGCGGGTGGCGCCACCAGCGAAAGCTCCCACGAAATGCAAGAGATGGCGCTGGTCGGTGTCTCGGCTATAAACGCTTCGTGTGATGGATGACGCACATACACACGCCACGACACACACGACGCCACTCGATGCGCGCTTTTCACTCGCCGGTTCACTGGTTGTTTTCCGCCTTTTTTCACAAGAAATCCACTCTCCGGTGCTGGAAAACGAATTTAATCGCACTTATGCGCACTAGCGTCCACTTTTTTGCGATTTTTTCGCTCACTTTTGCCGTTTTGAGGCTTTGAGGTTCCCCATACAAAGTGTATGGGGGCACTTTGCGCACTTGTTTGCCTCACTAAATCGTGTTCCAATAGCGTTCTTTCGCTTTGCAAACACTTAAAGCAACGTCTTTTATCGTTTATCGCTGGAATTCACACGCATTTATCACTTTTTACACCAAATTTTTGTCGCCAACGCGGAGCTGTACGGGAGCACGTCCGTTCGCCTCGAGATGTCAAACGCCACTACAGGGATAACTGGCTTGTGGTCGCCAAGCGTTCATAGCGACGTGACTTTTTGATCCTTCGATGTCGGCTCTTCCTATCATTGTGAAGCAAAATTCCCAAAGCGTAGGATTGTTCACCCTTTCAAGGGAACGTGAGCTGGGTTTAGACCGTCGTGAGACAGGTTAGTTTTACCCTACTGGTGTGTGCATTTGTGCTATCTTAACGGAATTCCTGTGCAGTACGAGAGGAACCACAGGTACGGACCACTGGCTCAATACTAGTTCGACCGGACTTTGGTATGACGCTACGTCCGCTGGATTATGCCTGAACGCCTCTAAGGTCGTAACCAATCCGAGCTGATAGCGCTTCAAACCCCCATAGGCAATCGTAAGCTAGCGGGCCTAACAACCCTCCGAGATACGCTGGCGCTGCCTCGCAGCCTGGCGCCTCATCCCCGCTTCTAGACTTGGCCGCATCGCGCAGGGTAGCACCGCACGTGTTAGTACCTGACCATAGGGAACACTGGTGGCAGCTGACCTCGCCGACCGTGGACTTGACTAGTTTCGATGCCTACCGACCGCCCGCAAACGACGGGACTTCAGGCTGGGAGCTGCGAGTTGTAGAGATGCGTTCGCATCGATCCTCTCAGGCGACCCATGCTTGGTGGTGTATTCGTGTGTACTGTCGCACCTTTCCGGGTGTGTTCAGTATGCACGATGAATGAGTTGGAAAACGAAAGACAGAGAGAGAATTGAAATGTTACTGAGCATATAAGCGAAGAGTGTGTGGGTTCATAAGAATGTTGATCATATGCAGTTGATACCGGTACGGGTCCGTCATTACTCCTCCACGGAGTGATGATCGGTTTGCTTGAAGGGGGCAATACGCATCGTTGACTTACCTACGGGTAACCCGCTTACGAGTGGGTCGATTGCTGTCGGGGCAAGCAATCGGGTTAGCGCCGTATCCGGATATAGAGAGTAGTATGGGGTGATAATGATTAACATGTCGAGTGATGGCTGCACCTCCTAGTGGAAAGTTCAAACGTGACGGTTGCTTCGCTACGGGGTACTAGGTACCTCTTAGAGGAGCAATGGAGTATGGAGTCCAAATTGAATGTTTGGACTTCAAAAATTTCTCTAAGTCCGGTACATAAATCCCTCACCCATAAGCTCACAAAATACATGCAATTGCATTAAAAATTTTGATAACCTAACAAGAGATGAAGGCAAGTCGAATTGGTTGGTGAGAAACCAAAAATATCACTAAGTTCGGGACTTGGGTACAAACCGAAAGTTAAAATGATGTCCCTGAACATGCATATAAGTTCGAGTATTGATATAATAAACCTAACAAGAGATGAAGGCAAGTCGAATTGGTTGGTAAGAAACCAAAAATATCACTAAGTTCGGGACTTGTGCGCAAACCGAAAGTTAAAATGATGTCCCTGAACATGCATATAAGTTCGAGTATTGATATTATAAACCTAACAAGAGATGAAGGCAGTCGAATTGGTTGATAAGAAACCAAAAATATCACTAAGTTCGGGACTTGGGTGCAAACCGAAAGTTAAAATGATGTCCCTGAACATGCATATAAGTTCGAGTATTGATATTATAAACCTAACAAGAGATGAAGGCAAGTCGAATTGGTTGGTCCAAAACCAAAAATATCTCTAAGTTCGGGACTTGGGTACAAACCGAAAGTTAATATGATGTCCCTGAACATGCATATAAGTTCGAGTATTGATATTATAAACCTAACAAGAGATGAAGGCAAGTCGAATTGGTTGGTCCAAAACCAAAAATATCACTAAGTTCGGGACTTGGGTACAAACCGAAAGTTAAAATGATGTCCCTGAACATGCATATAAGTTCGAGTATTGATATTATAAACCTAACAAGAGATGAAGGCAAGTCGAATTGGTTGATAAGAAACCAAAAATATCACTAAGTTCGGGACTTGGGTACAAACCGAAAGTGAATATGATGTCCCTGAACATGCATATAAGTTCGAGTATTGATATTATAAACCTAACAAGAGATGAAGGCAAGTCGAATTGGTTGGTCCAAAACCAAAAATATCACTAAGTTCGGGACTTGTGCGCAAACCGAAAGTTAATATGATGTCCCTGAACATGCATATAAGTTCGAGTATTGATATTATAAACCTAACAAGAGATGAAGGCAAGTCGAATTGGTTGGTCCGAAACCAAAAATATCTCTAAGTACGGGACTTGGGCACAAACCAAAACTATATACCAAGTGCCTGAAATGTCTATAAACCACACGAAGAACTCTTCACACACAGGTGCGCCTCATAACCTGGTTCAATGTATAAGACATTGGTTTCGGGGGATTTATTGAGAAGAAAATTTTTTTCTCTAACTTTGAGTAAAACTGTCTCAGAATACATATTTAACCACGAAAAGTGAACACCGACAGTAAATAGCAAAAGTCAACCGACCATCAAAGTTGTATGGCGGTGTAGGAGAAGAAAATCCAAGGTCGTTTAATTTAGGGACGTAAGACACGAAATCAAAATTTTGGCATAAAATCTAAAATAATCATCAGACAGTGGTCATCCAAGGCATATAAGAGTCGTCTAACGATGCTGAATGCAATAAGCAATAGCGACTTTTTAAAGATTTTTTTGGATTTTTGTCAAAATGTACCCTTCACAACTTGGTACAAGTCATAGGACATGGGTACCGGTATGACCGACGGAAGATTTTTGGACAAAAAATTTTTTTGCTCTAACTTTGAGTAAAACGGTCTCAGGATGCATTCTTAATCATGAAAAGTGATCTCCGACGGTAAATAGCAAAAGTCACCCGACCATCAAAGTTGCATGGCGGTGCAGGCGACGAAAATCCAAGGTCGTCTAATGTAGGGACGTAAGACACGAAATCAAAATTTTGGCATAAAATCTAAAATAATCATCAGACAGTGGTCATCCAAGGCATATTAGAGTCGTCTAACGATGCTGAATGCAATAAGCAATAGCGACTTTTTAATGATTTTTTTGGATTTTTGTCAAAATTTACCCTTCACAACTTGGTACAAGTTATAGGACATGGGTACCGGTATGACCGACGGAAGATTTTTGGACAAAAAATTTTTTTGCTCTAACTTTGAGTAAAACGGTGTCAGGATGCATTTTTAAGCATGAAAAGTGATCTCCGACAGTAAATAGCGAAAGTTACCCGGCCATCAAAGTTGCATGGCGGTGCAGGAGACGAAAATCCAAGGTCGTCTAATGTAGGGACGTAAGACACGAAATCAAAATTTTGGCATAAAAGCTAAAATAATCATCAGACAGTGGTCATCCAAGGCATATAAGAGTTGTCTAACGATGCTGAATGCAATAAGCAATAGCGACTTTTTAATGATTTTTTTGGATTTTTGTCAAAATTTACCCTTCACAACTTGGTACAAGTTATAGGACATGGGTATCGGTATGACCGACGGAAGATTTTTTGACAAAAAATTTTTTTGCTCTAACTTTGAGTAAAACGGTCTCAGGATGCATTATTAATCATGAAAAGTGATCTCCGACAGTAAATAGCGAAAGTTACCCGACCATCAAAGTTGCATGGCGGTGCAGGAGACGAAAATCCAAGGTCGTCTAATGTAGGGACGTAAGACACGAAATCAAAATTTTGGCATAAAAGCTAAAATAATCATCAGACAGTGGTCATCCAAGGCATATAAGAGTTGTCTAACGATGCTGAATGCAATAAGCAATAGCGACTTTTTAATGATTTTTTTGGATTTTTGTCAAAATTTACCCTTCACAACTTGGTACAAGTTATAGGACATGGGTACCGGTATGACCGACGGAAGATTTTTGGACAAAAAATTTTTTTGCTCTAACTTTGAGTAAAACGGTGTCAGGATGCATTTTTAAGCATGAAAAGTGATCTCCGACAGTAAATAGCGAAAGTTACCCGACCATCAAAGTTGCATGGCGGTGCAGGAGACGAAAATCCAAGGTCGTCTAATGTAGGGACGTAAGACACGAAATCAAAATTTTGGCATAAAAGCTAAAATAATCATCAGACAGTGGTCATCCAAGGCATATAAGAGTTGTCTAACGATGCTGAATGCAATAAGCAATAGCGACTTTTTAATGATTTTTTTGGATTTTTGTCAAAATTTACCCTTCACAACTTGGTACAAGTTATAGGACATGGGTACCGGTATGACCGACGGAAGATTTTTGGACAAAAAATTTTTTTGCTCTAACTTTGAGTAAAACGGTGTCAGGATGCATTTTTAAGCATGAAAAGTGATCTCCGACAGTAAATAGCGAAAGTTACCCGACCATCAAAGTTGCATGGCGGTGCAGGAGACGAAAATCCAAGGTCGTCTAATGTAGGGACGTAAGACACGAAATCAAAATTTTGGCATAAAAGCTAAAATAATCATCAGACAGTGGTCATCCAAGGCATATAAGAGTTGTCTAACGATGCTGAATGCAATAAGCAATAGCGACTTTTTAATGATTTTTTTGGATTTTTGTCAAAATTTACCCTTCACAACTTGGTACAAGTTATAGGACATGGGTACCGGTATGACCGACGGAAGATTTTTGGACAAAAAATTTTTTTGCTCTAACTTTGAGTAAAACGGTCTCAGGATGCATTATTAATCATGAAAAGTGATCTCCGACAGTAAATAGCAAAAGTCACCCGACCATCAAAGTTGTATGGCGGTGTGGGAGAAGAAAATCCAAGGTCGTCTAATGTAGGGACGTAAGACACGAAATCAAAATTTTGGCATAAAATCTAAAATAATCATCAGACAGTGGTCATCCAAGGCATATAAGAGTCGTCTAACGATGCTGAATGCAATAAGCAATAGCGACTTTTTAATGATTTTTTTGGATTTTTGTCAAAATTTACCCTTCACAACTTGGTACAAGTTATGAGACATGGGTACCGGTATGACCGACGGAAGATTTTTTGACAAAAATTTTTTTGACTCTAACTTTGAGTAAAACTGTGTCAGGATGCATTTTTAAGCATGAAAAGTGAACTCCGACGGTAAATAGCAAAAGTCACCCGACCCTCAAAGTTGTATGGCGATGTAGGAGAAAAAAATTCCGAGGTCGTTTAATTTTGGGATGGATAAAAATGGTCACTTGTGGTAAAGTGATGTTGTTCATTGGCTATAGTAAGAGGGTATGGTGTCGTGACACAAAAATGAAAAATGTATGGGAACGTGTTCTAAACACTGTCACAAGGTGCAAATCGAGTATCTAGTCGTACCTTAGACACCAGTTCGGGTAAATGAGCCTCTGCTTGGCTCATATGTATGGGGAAAAGTAAGGGTGACCGACATGTCCAAAGGTAAAAAGCGAAAATTCACCCGGCCCTCAGACTTGTATGGAGGTATAGGAGAAAAATGTGTCAAAGTCGTTTAATGTAGGGACGGATAAAAATGGTCACTTGTGGTAAGGTGATGTTGTTCGTTGGCTATAGTAAGAGGGTATGGTGTCGTGACACAAAAATGAAAAATGTATAGAAACGTGTTCTAAACACTGTCACAAGGTGCAAGTTGAGTATCTAGTCGTACCTTAGACACCAGTACGGGTTACTGAGCCAATGTTGTGCATAGCTAGGGTATCGGGACGATGCCCTAAAACCCTCAAAGGATTGTAGTGTGTTGGATGTTATCT
>NW_026060413.1:685794-688294 GCF_943734695.1 Anopheles maculipalpis | reverse complement strand
CCAGGCGAGCCGTCATCCGTGCGACCAGTGATGCTACTGGATACACCTGGCAAGGTGTTCGAGCGAGTACTGCTGAACCGCCTGAACGACCACATCGAGAGACCAACGGAGCCGATGCTTTCCGAGCGTCAATTTGGCTTCCGATGTGGTCGCTCCACCCTTCAGGCGGTTGAACTGGTGGTCGAGGCTGCCAGATCTGCCATGAGCTTTGGACGCACTAACCGGCGCGACAAGCGTTGTCTACTCGTCGTTGCGCTGGATGTGCGCAATGCGTTCAACTCGGCGGACTGGCAGGCCATCGCGGAGGCGCTGCACGCAAAGGGAGTACCAGCAGGACTGCGCCGCATCCTGCAGGAGTACTTCCGGGACCGTGAGCTCACGTACGACACGAGCTCCGGCCCGGTAACACGTCGAGTAACGGCAGGAGTTCCACAGGGATCCATCCTCGGTCCCACTCTGTGGAACATCCTGTACGACGGCGTGTTGAGTGTGCAGCTGCCCGAAGGAGCAACGATCATCGGCTTTGCCGACGATTTAGCAGTACTGGCGAGAGGGTGCACACCGGAGGAGGCGGCTGGAGTAGCGGAGGAGGCGGTTACAGCTGTTTCGGGTTGGATGGAGCGACATCGGCTGCAGTTGGCCCCTGAGAAGACGGAGATTGTTCTCATCTCCAGTCTCAGAAGGGGCCACCCAGAGGTGCCCGTATCCATCAACGGAGTGGAGGTGCGATCCAAGCCTGCAATTCGCTACCTCGGGGTTCAGCTTCACGACCACCTATCGTGGAAGCCACACGTCGAGAAGGCCACGACGAAGGCACTCCGTGTGGTGAAGCTGGCCACCGGCATGATGCCAAACCATGCCGGACTGGGGATGGCGAAGCGCAGGCTGCTGGCGGGGATTGCGGACTCCATCGTCAGATACGCGGCACCCATCTGGGCGGAGGCGGTGAAGCTCCAGTGGTGTCGACGGAAACTGGAGCAGCTGCAACGGCCTTTGGCGAAGGGAGTGGCGAGAACCTTCAGAACCGTCAAATACACGACGATGGTGGTATTGGCGGGGCTGATTCCGCTTCACCTCCAAGTGTTGGAGATGGCCCGTCGACACAAGCGGAACCAGGACGCTTTGAGAAGGGGAGTGTTGATCGACAAGGAGGTGATCAAAAGGCTCGAGCGTTCGGCGACCATGGCGATGTGGCAGACATCATGGGACGAGGAGGCCGCACTTCCATCGGCGAGCCGTTTCGTACGCTGGGCACATCGCATCCTGCCGAACATAACTGCCTGGGTAGGTCGGAAACATGGCGAGGTTGATTTCCACCTGAGTCAGGTGCTCTCGGGACACGGCTTCTTCCGAGAGTACTTGCACGCCATGGGTTTCGTCTCTGCCCCGACCTGCCCATTCTGCGCCGACAACGTGGTCGAGTCGGCTGAGCACGTTATGTTCGTGTGCCCACGGTTCGCGGATGTGAGAACCCAACAGCTGGTCGACGAGGAGGGCGAGGCAGTTACTCCCGAACGGCTGGTGCCGTGGATGTTGACCAGTCCGGAGGCTTGGCAGTCAGCAGCAGAAGCGGCACGGCGAGTATGCCGCTTCTTGCAGCTACGCTGGCTGGAGCACCAGGCTACGGAGAACGTGGCGGTCATGGCTGACATCCACACAGCCGCGCAACGGGAGGAAGCAGCACGACGACAGGCCCGTCGCGAGCGGCATAACGAGGGACAGCGGAGACGGCGTCGAGAGAGGAACGAGCGACTGGCTACAATCAACCCGGACGAAGGGGCTGCCATATCGCGTCCTATGGTAGCCCAACCGAGGAGAGACGTACGCAACGCTGGTCCGCCCTCAGCCGAAGTCCTCCTTCGTAGACGGCTGAGGCGAAACCAGCAGCAGCGGGCGTATCGGGAACGCATGCGAGCGGGTACACTCCCATCCGTTCGTCCGGGGAGACTGCGCCGAGACAGGGAGCCACCGACTGCGGAGGAGGTAGAAAGGAGACGGGCAAATCGGCGTGAACGGGAGCGAGCGAGGCGACAAGCAGAAGCCGATCGCCGCCGCAACCTATCAACCGATCGATTGAGTGGAGTCACCAATCAACCGCCTTCAATCAACCGGAGCAGGCCGATACCGAGGACGTTTCGGCACCAACGGCCTCAGGGGACGACAACGGCCAATCACTCGTCAGGGAGCACGGCGAGTAGATTGGCCCAACAACAAGCGCTTCGTCAACGGCGGCGGACAGACGATGCCGATCGCAGACGTGGCGTGATGTCAGAGGACGCAGAGGCTGCCACTACAGAGGCGGAGACATCCGCGCGTTAATTTTCGTGGCCAACGGGCCTTTATTAATGTAAAATAAAAATGAACTTAAATTAAGGAGAAAATTAAATAATAGGAGAAGCGCCTGGCCCATGCGCGTGTTTGGGTCAGGACGCATTACGGCCGACGGTTACGCCCGTTTGGGAAGGCCGCCGGCTAGGGTGTTAGTGCGTGTTTTGTAACC
>NW_026060413.1:665794-678294 GCF_943734695.1 Anopheles maculipalpis | reverse complement strand
CGAGTCCTGGCGCCTTGGACGATGCCATCCTGGCTGCAACGGCCAACACCTCGTCCTGCGTGACCGGCCGGACCTCCTCCGTGTCGCCCTCGGCTGCGATGGTAGGCCAATCGAACGGAGGGTGCGTCGGGAAAAGTGCGTCAACGATCGGCTGGAGTACTGCTCGGTCGGTTTCAGGTGGTGCGCGACTGCGCAGCTTGGCCAGCACCACCTTGTACCCGAGCCCAAATACATCGTTCTCCACCCCGTCAATGAGCTCCTGCATGCAGCGATCCTTGCTGCGCTGGATCTCGCTCGCCAGCATCCTCCGCGAGCTCAGGAGCTGGGCGGTCAGCGCGAGGCGCTCATCAGGCGGGGCGCTGCGACGTCGCCGTTCTGCAGCTTCGCACTCCTCCCTCAGCCGGTCGATCTCGGGTGTCCACCAGTACATCCTCGGCGCTTGGTGGAAGGTCGCCCCATGCACCCGCTCCATTGTGCCATCGCACGCTGCAGTAAGCCCGCCGACCAGGTCTTCCGGTGTCTGCGCCAGCTCGAACCGTCCGATGGAAAGGGCGGTGGCGAAGCAGGAGCTGTCAAACTGCGCAGTTTTCCACCGGGTACCGGCATGCCTGGCCGTGCCGATGTTGTTGTTCGGCGGCTGATGTCGTTGCCTACGGTGGTGTTGCATGCCATCTCCCGGAAGACCCACCTGAAACTCCAGGTAGGAGTGGTCGCTGTCGGAGAACCGCGGACTTACCCGCCAGGAATCGGGGCGCGCAATAGTGTGGCTGGAGAAGGTTACATCCACTATGCTTGGTCGTGCCACGCCGTTACCCTTGAACGTGGGTACGTTACCGCTGTTAAGCGTCCGGAGCCCCAAATGGTCTACGACGCTCTTCAGGTCTTCTCCCCTCCGTGACGTACGGGCACTACCCCAGTCCTGGCTCCACGCGTTGAAGTCCCCGGCAAGGACTACCGTCGCGTGTCCGATCAGCGACATCTCCACCGCCTCAAGGTAGCTGACAAAGTCGGCCCCGCTGGTGTTGTTGGGCGAAGCGTAGCAGCTGGCGAATGTTATGCCTGCAATGGTGGCTACAACTAGCCCTGGCGACGACGATCCCCATAGTCGCTGGATGGGGAAGGAGCCAGTGGCAATCACCGCTACGCTTTCCGCTTCATCATATGCCCATCTCGGGTTGGATCTTGGTGGCCGATAGAGCTCGCAAGCAAGCACGACCTGCACTCCAAGCTCCCTAGCCGTCTGCAGCATCAGGTCCTGTGCTGACCGGCTCCGCCCAAGGTTGATCTGTAGGACCTTCAGTGTTGCCGGCAGGTCGGATGGCCCACCGGGTGAGGACCCTTGCACCTGGCGCAACACGGATCCTCCTGGCAGTGCATCGCCCGATGACCCGGCTTCCCGCAGCGAATGCAGGCGTCCGTGCGGTCGGCCTCGCTCCTGCACTTCGCCCTCCGGTGGCCGATCTCCAGACAACGGAAGCATCTCGGCTGCCGTTCGGTCGTCTGCAGTACTCGGCTGATCGGGCACAAGGTGAAGCTCACCTTGACGCGCTTGCCCACCAGCTTCTCTGCCATCCTCTCCGGCACCCGAACGCGCGCCACCTGCGTCCCGTTGTAGTTCTCCATCAGGCGCACCTCCTCCTCGCAGATGGTCTCGCCTGCAAGGGCCGAAAGTGCCTCCGCCACCTCTGTCGCCAGCGCTAAAGGGTCGATATAATCAACGCGAAGTACAGCCCTTTCTGTGATCAGTCGACAGCGAATCGCGGGGGTCGCTGCGTCGCAGAACGCCTTTACGGCGGAGAAGATCTCCCCCGAGTTCGCCCCCTCCGGCAGGTCCATCACAAGTCGCGAGCGGGTAGTTCGTCGTCCGACTCCCAGGACCTCGCTGAGGTGGGCCAGCTCTGCCGACGAGCGCACGGCCCGGTAGACCTCTGTCCAGGTCTGTCCCTCCCCTGGGGTCACCTCGATGGCGTCGGGACGGCTTCGCGCTTGCCGAATCGACGGTCCTGACGTAGTCTTCGGCTGCTGCTGACGCTGCTGCTGCTGCTGCTGCTGTCGCTGCTGCTGCTGCTGCTGCAATGTGCGAAGCTGCGGTGGCACGTAACGTTCGCCTCGCTGCTGCTGTTGCTGCTGCTGCTGCTGCTGCTGCGGCAGGTGGCATTGCCGCTTGGACCAGCGGCCTTTCACCACCGTCGTCCAGAGCAGCTGTTGCTGTGGCTGCTGCTGCTGCTGCTGCTGCTGCTGCTGGCGCTGCTGCTGCTGCTGCTGCTGCTGCTGCTGCTGCTGCTGGCTACACTGCTGCTGCTGCTGCTGCTGCTGCTGCTGCGGCTGCTGCTGCTGCTGGCTACACTGCTGCTGCTGCTGCTGCTGCTGCTGCTGCTGCTGCTGCTGCTGCTGCTGCTGCTGCTGCTGCTGCTGCTGCTGCTGCTGCTGCTGCCGCTGCTGCTGCGACCTCCGCTTAGCCTGGCTACGCTGATTGCGGCTGCGCTTTGTACGAGCGCTGCCCTGGCCACCAGGCTGCACCGACGCATGCAGAGCAGTCAGAGAGCGCATGCCCTCCTGCAGTGCCTCCAGCGTGCATTGCAGAGCCACCTCGCGCTCTCGGCTGAGACGCAGCTGTTCTGTCAGCGTCTCCACCTGCTTCACCAGGCTTTCCAGCATCTTGTGCTGAAGCGCCAACACGGACGTATCCTCGCCCTCAGGGTTCGCCGATGTAGATGCTGGCGTAGGTGCAGGTGCCTCCGGTACCGCTGCCTCCAACGCCACCACCGTCTGCTCCAGGACGAAGGCATCGGAGAACTCAGCGTCCTCTTCGTCCTCCGACAATACTACTGCCTCCACTGATCCCTCCGACCGTGGTGACACTGGGGAAGGAGGTGGGGAAGGGTTGGCCGACCATCCCCCGGGAGTGGACCTCATTCGCGAACCGGAGCGTAGCACCCGCCCCTCCATCGAAATTTCCGTGGTTGTTTCCAAAATCCGTTCGAAAATCCGGTTAGTGGTCTGCCGTCGCGTTGAAGTCTCCCGTTTCACCGTTCCCGGTCCCTGTGCGATAAGCGCCGGAGAACTATGCAATCCGCACTTTTGGGACCGTAACGCCCCGTAACGCCTTGGGTGTCCCGGCTAAGCAGTGCCGTCACCGGCCGCTGGTGGTGCTGCTGTCGTCAGGGAGAGGTGGTGCGTGTCTTGGATGTGCGGTTCCACTACTGTCCGCGGGTGGCGCCACCAGCGAAAGCTCCCACGAAATGCAAGAGATGGCGCTGGTCGGTGTCTCGGCTATAAACGCTTCGTGTGATGGATGACGCACATACACACGCCACGACACACACGACGCCACTCGATGCGCGCTTTTCACTCGCCGGTTCACTGGTTGTTTTCCGCCTTTTTTCACAAGAAATCCACTCTCCGGTGCTGGAAAACGAATTTAATCGCACTTATGCGCACTAGCGTCCACTTTTTTTGCGATTTTTTCGCCCACTTTTGCCGTTTTGAGGCTTTGAGGTTCCCCATACAAAGTGTATGGGGACACTTTGCGCACTTGTTTGCCTCACTAAATCGTGTTCAAATAGCGTTCTTTCGCTTTGCAAACACTTAAAGCAACGTCTTTTATTGTTTATCGCTAAAATTCACACGCACTTATCACTTTTTACACCAAATTTTTTGTCGCCAACGCGGAGCTGTACGGGAGCACGTCCGTTCGCCTCGAGATGTCAAACGCCACTACACAGGGATAACTGGCTTGTGGTCGCCAAGCGTTCATAGCGACGTGACTTTTTGATCCTTCGATGTCGGCTCTTCCTATCATTGTGAAGCAAAATTCCCAAAGCGTAGGATTGTTCACCCTTTCAAGGGAACGTGAGCTGGGTTTAGACCGTCGTGAGACAGGTTAGTTTTACCCTACTGGTGTGTGCATTTGTGCTATCTTAACGGAATTCCTGTGCAGTACGAGAGGAACCACAGGTACGGACCACTGGCTCAATACTAGTTCGACCGGACTTTGGTATGACGCTACGTCCGCTGGATTATGCCTGAACGCCTCTAAGGTCGTAACCAATCCGAGCTGATAGCGCTTCAAACCCCCATAGGCAATCGTAAGCTAGCGGGCCTAACAACCCTCCGAGATACGCTGGCGCTGCCTCGCAGCCTGGCGCCTCATCCCCGCTTCTAGACTTGGCCGCATCGCGCAGGGTCGCACCGCACGTGTTAGTACCTGACCATAGGGAACACTGGTGGCAGCTGACCTCGCCGACCGTGGACTTGACTAGTTTCGATGCCTACCGACCGCCCGCAAACGACGGGACTTCAGGCTGGGAGCTGCGAGTTGTAGAGATGCGTTCGCATCGATCCTCTCAGGCGACCCATGCTTGGTGGTGTATTCGTGTGTACTGTCGCACCTTTCCGGGTGTGTTCAGTATGCACGATGAATGAGTTGGAAAACGAAAGACAGAGAGAGAATTGAAATGTTACTGAGCATATAAGCGAAGAGTGTGTGGGTTCATAAGAATGTTGATCATATGCAGTTGATACCGGTACGGGTCCGTCATTACTCCTCCACGGAGTGATGATCGGTTTGCTTGAAGGGGGCAATACGCATCGTTGACTTACCTACGGGTAACCCGCTTACGTATGGGTCGATTGCTGTCGGGGCAAGCAATCGGGTTAGCGCCGTATCCGGATATAGAGAGTAGTATGGGGTGATAATGATTAACATGTCGAGTGATGGCTGCACCTCCTAGTGGAAAGTTCAAACGTGACGGTTGCTTCGCTACGGGGTACTAGGTACCTCTTAGAGGAGCAATGGAGTATGGAGTCCAAATTGAATGTTTGGACTTCAAAAATTTCTCTAAGTCCGGTACTTAAATCCCTCGGACATAAACTCACAAAACACATGCTATTGCATTAAAAATTTTGTTAACCTAACAAGAGATGAAGGCAAGTCGAATTGGTTGGTCCAAAACCAAAAATATCACTAAGTTCGGGACTTGGGTACAAACCGAAAGTTAAAATGATGTCCCTGAACATGCATATAAGTTCGAGTATTGATATTATAAACCTAACAAGAGATGAAAGCAAGTCGAATTGGTTGGTCGGAAACCAAAAATATCACTAAGTTCGGGACTTGTGCGCAAACCGAAAGTTAAAATGATGACCCTGAACATGCATATAAGTTCGAGTATTGATATTATAAACCTAACAAGAGATGAAGGCAAGTCGAATTGGTTGGTCCGAAACCAAAAATATCACTAAGTTCGGGACTTGTGCGCAAACCGAAAGTTAATATGATGTCCCTGAACATGCATATAAGTTCGAGTATTGATATTATAAACCTAACAAGAGATGAAGGCAAGTCGAATTGGTTGGTCGGAAACCAAAAATATCACTAAGTTCGGGACTTGGGTGCAAACCGAAAGTTAATATGATGTCCCTGAACATGCATATAAGTTCGAGTATTGATATTATAAACCTAACAAGAGATGAAGGCAAGTCGAATTGGTTGGTCGGAAACCAAAAATATCACTAAGTTCGGGACTTGGGTGCAAACCGAAAGTTAATATGATGTCCCTGAACATGCATATAAGTTGGAGTATTGATATTATAAACCTAACAAGAGATGAAGGCAAGTCGAATTGGTTGGTCCAAAACCAAAAATATCTCTAAGTTCGGGACTTGGGTACAAACCGAAAGTTAAAATGATGTCCCTGAACATGCATATAAGTTCGAGTATTGATATTATAAACCTAACAAGAGATGAAGGCAAGTCGAATTGGTTGGTCCAAAACCAAAAATATCTCTAAGTTCGGGACTTGGGTACAAACCGAAAGTTAAAATGATGTCCCTGAACATGCATATAAGTTCGAGTATTGATATTATAAACCTAACAAGAGATGAAGGCAAGTCGAATTGGTTGGTCCAAAACCAAAAATATCTCTAAGTTCGGGACTTGGGTACAAACCGAAAGTTAAAATGATGTCCCTGAACATGCATATAAGTTCGAGTATTGATATTATAAACCTAACAAGAGATGAAGGCAAGTCGAATTGGTTGATAAGAAACCAAAAATATCTCTAAGTTCGGGACTTGGGTACAAACCGAATGTTAAAATGATGTCCCTGAACATGCATATAAGTTCGAGTATTGATATTATAAACCTAACAAGAGATGAAGGCAAGTCGAATTGGTTGGTCCGAAACCAAAAATATCTCTAAGTTCGGGACTTGGGTGCAAACCGAAAGTTAAAATGATGTCCCTGAACATGCATATAAGTTCGAGTATTGATATTATAAACCTAACAAGAGATGAAGGCAAGTCGAATTGGTAAGTAAGAAACCAAAAATATCTCTAAGTTCGGGACTTGGGTGCAAACCGAAAGTTAAAATGATGTCCCTGAACATGCATATAAGTTCGAGTATTGATATTATAAACCTAACAAGAGATGAAGGCAAGTCGAATTGGTTGGTCCGAAACCAAAAATATCTCTAAGTTCGGGACTTGGGTGCAAACCGAAAGTTAAAATGATGTCCCTGAACATGCATATAAGTTCGAGTATTGATATTATAAACCTAACAAGAGATGAAGGCAAGTCGAATTGGTTGGTCCAAAACCAAAAATATCTCTAAGTGCGGGACTTGTGCGCAAACCAAAAGTTAATATGATGTCCCTGAACATGCATATAAGTTCGAGTATTGATATTATAAACCTAACAAGAGATGAAGGCAAGTCGAATTGGTTGGTCCAAAACCAAAAATATCACTAAGTTCGGGACTTGTGCGCAAACCAAAAGTTAATATGATGTCCCTGAACATGCATATAAGTTCGAGTATTGATATTATAAACCTAACAAGAGATGAAGGCAAGTCGAATTGGTTGGTCCGAAACCAAAAATATCTCTAAGTTCGGGACTTGGGTGCAAACCGAAAGTTAAAATGATGTCCCTGAACATGCATATAAGTTCGAGTATTGATATTATAAACCTAACAAGAGATGAAGGCAAGTCGAATTGGTTGGTGAGAAACCAAAAATATATACCAAGTGCCTGAAATGTCTATAAACCACACGAAGAACTCTTCACACACAGGTGCGCCTCATAACCTGGTACAATGTATAAGACATTGGTTTCGGGGGATTTATTGAGAAGAAAATTTTTTTCTCTAACTTTGAGTAAAACTGTCTCAGAATACATATTTAACCACGAAAAGTGAACACCGACAGTAAATAGCAAAAGTCACCCGACCATCAAAGTTGTTTGGCGGTGTGGGAGAAGAAAATCCAAGGTCGTCTAATGTAGGGACGTAAGACACGAAATCAAAATTTTGGCATAAAATCTAAAATAATCATCAGACAGTGGTCATCCAAGGCATATAAGAGTCGTCTAACGATGCTGAATGCAATAAGCAATAGCGACTTTTTAATGATTTTTTTGGATTTTTGTCAAAATGTACCCTTCACAACTTGGTACAAGTCATAGGACATGGGTACCGGTATGACCGACGGAAGATTTTTGGAGAAAAAATTTTTTTGCTCTAACTTTGAGTAAAACGGTCTCAGGATGCATTATTAATCATGAAAAGTGATCTCCGACAGTAAATAGCGAAAGTTACCCGACCATCAAAGTTGCATGGCGGTGTAGGAGACGAAAATCCAAGGTCGTTTAATGTAGGGACGTAAGACACGAAATCAAAATTTTGGCATAAAAGCTAAAATAATCATCAGACAGTGGTCATCCAAGGCATATAAGAGTCGTCTAACGATGCTGAATGCAATAAGCAATAGCGACTTTTTAATGATTTTTTTGGATTTTTGTCAAAATGTACCCTTCACAACTTGGTACAAGTCATAGGACATGGGTACCGGTATGACCGACGGAAGATTTTTGGACAAAAAATTTTTTTGCTCTAACTTTGAGTAAAACGGTCTCAGGATGCATTATTAATCATGAAAAGTGATCTCCGACAGTAAATAGCGAAAGTTACCCGACCATCAAAGTTGCATGGCGGTGCAGGAGACGAAAATCCAAGGTCGTCTAATGTAGGGACGTAAGACACGAAATCAAAATTTTGGCATAAAAGCTAAAATAATCATCAGACAGTGGTCATCCAAGGCATATAAGAGTCGTCTAACGATGCTGAATGCAATAAGCAATAGCGACTTTTTAATGATTTTTTTGGATTTTTGTCAAAATTTACCCTTCACAACTTGGTACAAGTCATAGGACATGGGTACCGGTATGACCGACGGAAGATTTTTGGACAAAAAATTTTTTTGCTCTAACTTTGAGTAAAACGGTCTCAGGATGCATTATTAATCATGAAAAGTGATCTCCGACAGTAAATAGCGAAAGTTACCCGACCATCAAAGTTGCATGGCGGTGCAGGAGACGAAAATCCAAGGTCGTCTAATGTAGGGACGTAAGACACGAAATCAAAATTTTGGCATAAAAGCTAAAATAATCATCAGACAGTGGTCATCCAAGGCATATAAGAGTCGTCTAACGATGCTGAATGCAATAAGCAATAGCGACTTTTTAAAGATTTTTTTGGATTTTTGTCAAAATTTACCCTTCACAACTTGGTACAAGTCATAGGACATGGGTACCGGTATGACCGACGGAAGATTTTTGGACAAAAAATTTTTTTGCTCTAACTTTGAGTAAAACGGTGTCAGGATGCATTTTTAAGCATGAAAAGTGAACTCCGACAGTAAATAGCGAAAGTTACCCGACCATCAAAGTTGCATGGCGGTGCAGGAGACGAAAATCCAAGGTCGTCTAATGTAGGGACGTAAGACACGAAATCAAAATTTTGGCATAAAAGCTAAAATAATCATCAGACAGTGGTCATCCAAGGCATATTAGAGTCGTCTAACGATGCGAAATGCAATAAGCAATAGCGACTTTTTAATGATTTTTTTGGATTTTTGTCAAAATTTACCCTTCACAACTTGGTACAAGTCATAGGACATGGGTACCGGTATGACCGACGGAAGATTTTTTGACAAAAATTTTTTTGACTCTAACTTTGAGTAAAACTGTGTCAGGATGCATTTTTAAGCATGAAAAGTGAACTCCGACGGTAAATAGCAAAAGTCACCCGACCCTCAAAGTTGTATGGCGATGTAGGAGAAAAAAATTCCGAGGTCGTTTAATTTTGGGATGGATAAAAATGGTCACTTGTGGTAAAGTGATGTTGTTCATTGGCTATAGTAAGAGGGTATGGTGTCGTGACACAAAAATGAAAAATGTATGGGAACGTGTTCTAAACACTGTCACAAGGTGCAAATCGAGTATCTAGTCGTACCTTAGACACCAGTTCGGGTAAATGAGCCTCTGCTTGGCTCATATGTATGGGGAAAAGTAAGGGTGACCGACATGTCCAAAGGTAAAAAGCGAAAATTCACCCGGCCCTCAGACTTGTATGGAGGTATAGGAGAAAAATGTGTCAAAGTCGTTTAATGTAGGGACGGATAAAAATGGTCACTTGTGGTAAGGTGATGTTGTTCGTTGGCTATAGTAAGAGGGTATGGTGTCGTGACACAAAAATGAAAAATGTATAGAAACGTGTTCTAAACACTGTCACAAGGTGCAAGTTGAGTATCTAGTCGTACCTTAGACACCAGTACGGGTTACTGAGCCAATGTTGTGCATAGCTAGGGTATCGGGACGATGCCCTAAAACCCTCAAAGGATTGTAGTGTGTTGGATGTTATCTCCTGTTGGTCGTACGGCAACCATACCCGGTTGGAAGTACCGCGGACTCTGAACGTCTCCGCATCAAAACGTTCGCCATGCGAATATACAAATTGAATAAGCTTGACGTAGTGTAAGGTATCGAAACGAATAAGTAGAGAAATTAAGGGTCCGAGAGCAATCTCGTGATTCTACGGTGAGGTGTGAGAAATGACACGAAGCTGTCAAGAGGTCTCCTTGAGTGAGGAAGGCAATGTTCGGGTGCTTCGATCTATTGGGCCGGCGTGCCGCAGTAGATCAAGCAAATGTGAGAGAAACTCGGGTCTGCGGGGACTTAGTGCCTCGGTAGACAACAAACACACGACAATCGGTGGATAGTCGAATTCTGGTTGATCCTACCAGTAATATACGCTTGTCTCAAAGGTTAAGCCATGCATGTCTAAGTACAAACATAAATGAATGTGAAACCGCATAAGGCTCAGTACAACAGCCATAATTCACAAGATCATCCCCCCATCAGTTACTTGGATAACTGTGGAAAAGCCAGAGCTAATACATGCAACATGCCGGGACCGCTATAACCCTCGCGGGTGGTGGAACTGGTGCACTTATTAGTAAAACCAATCGCCTCACGGCGGCTTGAGTTGAAGTCTGGATAAGGATGCCGATCGTATGGTCGCTCGCCGACCGACGACAGATCTTTCAAATGTCTGCCCTATCAACTATTGATGGTAGTGTAGAGGACTACCATGGTTGCGACGGGTAACGGGGAATCAGGGTTCGATTCCGGAGAGGGAGCCTGAGAAATGGCTACCACATCCAAGGAAGGCAGCAGGCGCGTAAATTACCCAATCCCGGCACGGGGAGGTAGTGACGAGAAATAACAATATGGACCTCTCTAATGATGGTCCATAATTGGAATGAGTTGAGCATAAATCCTTCAACAAGGATCAAGTGGAGGGCAAGTCTGGTGCCAGCAGCCGCGGTAATTCCAGCTCCACTAGCGTATATTAAAGTTGTTGCGGTTAAAACGTTCGAAGTTGATTCCCCGTCCAGACACGCGACCGCCGCGGGCGCCCGGTTACACGCCGGAAACGTTCGTGTGCGAGCTCGCGGCTGCGACTCACAATGGTGTGCCTGGGCGTTAACCTTGTTCAGGCGGGCCGGTATTCACCGCGCTTCGCAGGTGCATGGTGCCCGGGCAACTCCCATTTACCTTGAACAAATTAGAGTGCTTCAAGCAGGCTAGTACAAAAACGTCCATACCCTCCGCGGGTTGGCGTTGGCCGAGAATAATCTTGCATGGAATAATGGAACATGACCTCGGTCTGAGTCTTTTGGTTGGTTTTGTATAGACCCAGAGGTAATGATTAACAGAAGTAGTTGGGGGCATTGGTATTACGGCGCGAGAGGTGAAATTCGTAGACCGTCGTAGGACCAACTGAAGCGAAAGCGTTTGCCATGGATGCTTTCATTAATCAAGAACGAAAGTTAGAGGATCGAAGGCGATTAGATACCGCCCTAGTTCTAACCGTAAACGATGCCAATTAGCAATTGTGAGACGCTATTACATTCGGTGCTCTCAGTAGCTTCCGGGAAACCAAAATCGGGTTCCGGGGGAAGTATGGTTGCAAAGTTGAAACTTAAAGGAATTGACGGAAGGGCACCACCACGAAGTGGAGCTTGCCCTCCAAGTGTTGGAGATGGCCCGTCGACACAAGCGGAACCAGGACGCTTTGAGAAGGGGAGTGTTGATCGACAAGGAGGTGATCAAAAGGCTCGTGCGTTCGGCGACCATGGCGATGTGGCAGACATCATGGGACGAGGAGGCCGCACTTCCATCGGCGAGCCGTTTCGTACGCTGGGCACATCGCATCCTGCCGAACATAACTGCCTGGGTAGGTCGGAAACATGGCGAGGTTGATTTCCACCTGAGTCAGGTGCTCTCGGGACACGGCTTCTTCCGAGAGTACTTGCACGCCATGGGTTTCGTCTCTGCCCCGACCTGCCCATTCTGCGCCGACAACGTGGTCGAGTCGGCTGAGCACGTTATGTTCGTGTGCCCACGGTTCGCGGATGTGAGAACCCAACAGCTGGTCGACGAGGAGGGCGAGGCAGTTACTCCCGAACGGCTGGTGCCGTGGATGTTGACCAGTCCGGAGGCTTGGCAGTCAGCAGCAGAAGCGGCACGGCGAGTATGCCGCTTCTTGCAGCTACGCTGGCTGGAGCATCAGGCGACGGAGAACGTGGCGGTCATGGCTGACATCCACACAGCCGCGCAACGGGAGGAAGCAGCACGACGACAGGCCCGTCGCGAGCGGCATAACGAGGGACAGCGGAGACGGCGTCGAGAGAGGAACGAGCGGCTGGCTACAATCAACCCGGACGAAGGGGCTGCCATATCGCGTCCTATGGTAGCCTCAGCAAGGAGAATAGTACGCAACGCTGGTCCGCCCTCAGCCGAAGTCCTCCTTCGTAGACGTCTGAGGCGAAACCAGCAGCAGCGGGCGTATCGCGAACGCATGCGAGCGGGTACACTCCCATCCGTTCGTCCGGGGAGACTGCGCCGAGACAGGGAGCCACCGACTGCGGAGGAGGTAGAAAGGAGACGGGCAAATCGGCGTGAACGGGAGCGAGCGAGGCGACACGCAGAAGCCGATCGCCGCCGCAACCTATCAACCGATCGATTGAGTGGAGTCACCAATCAACCGCCTTCAATCAACCGGAGCAGGCTGATACCGAGGACGTTTCGGCACCAACGGCCTCAGGGGACGACAACGGCCAATCACTCGTCAGGGAGCACGGCGAGTAGATTGGCCCAA
>NW_026060413.1:648294-660794 GCF_943734695.1 Anopheles maculipalpis | reverse complement strand
CGTTGCTGTTACAAACTCCCTCGCCGGGAGCGTAACGTGCGGCTCGCCTGCAGTTGCCCAATGCGCCGTGTTTCTCGCTCAGCGTCCAGCCATGTCGCTGGGAGGTGCCGCCTGGGGGCTGTGTGGTGTCGTAGCATCGACGCTCGTCGTTTCACCGCTTTGCCGACCGTGAGCCGGGGCCCGCAAGGGTCAAGCACGCGTACGTCGGTAGGCGCGTGGCCGTCGCTGCGTTCGTTCGTTTGCGCCGCCCGCACTTTCGCTCTCGGGTTCTGGTGCCGCCCGGCTCGAAGACATCTGGGCAGACCTTTCGGTCCACGTCATGGACAGTGCCAGGTGCGGAGTTTGACTGGGGCGGTACATCTCCAAAACGATAACGGAGGTGTCCAAAGGTCAGCTCAGTGTGGACAGAAACCACACGCTGAGCATAAGGACAAAAGCTGGCTTGATCCCGACGTTCAGTACACTCCGGGACAGCGAAAGCTTGGCCTTACGATCCTTTTGGTTATAACGAGTTTTTAGCAAGAGGTGTCAGAAAAGTTACCACAGGGATAACTGGCTTTTTTTTTTTTTTATACAAGAAGGTGGGTCTTTATTCAATACAGGTAATGATTTTACACATCCCCCACGAGGGAACAAAGCCCTGCCCTCCCATCCACTCCCTCCCAACCCACCGCGAGGTGACCCAATGGCAGGGAGCGCTGCTTGTTCGCCTGCGATGCCTAGCTGCCCTAGTCCAAGCCGAAAAGGGCCAGCAATATGTCATCGCTGGTGATGACTTCACCAGCTTCCAGCCGCCTTCTCGCGCGGTGTCGCCTGACCCGCTCGCGAACGCTCCGACGCTGCTCTTCAAGTTCCGCCAGCTCTTCCGGCGTTAGCAAGCTCCCGTCCGGATGCCTTGCTGGTGGAGGCTCGCCGCGTGCCGCCCGTCGCTCCTGCGTCCTCAGTCGACGCGCTTCGTTGCGCCGATCATACCTCTCCCGGACCGTTGCTGCATGAGCCTCGTCAAGGCGTTGTGCCGCCTGGCGCATTTCTACGTCCGCGCTGGTTGCCCGCTCGACGTACCATTCCTGCTGCAGAGCACAGGTGATGCGTTTGGCTGCCTCACAGACGTTGCTCCAGTTCTGACGGTTCTCCAGCATGAACGTCAGAAGGTTGTCTGGAGTGACCGCCGCTGCCGTGTCCTCGCCCAGCAGTTCGCCACGGACGTCCGCGAACCGTGGGCAGTCGAAGAACGCATGCTCCGCCGATTCTGCCACTCCCGGACATCTAGCACAGTCCGCCGACGGCGAGAAGTGCTGCGCGTGGAGGTAGTCGTGGAAGAAGCCATGGCCGGAGAGGAGCTGGGCGAGATGAAAGGTCATCTCCCCATGCGGCCGGCCCTTCCACGTCGCGATGTCTGGGATTAGCCGGTGTGTCCACCGGGTAAAGCGACTCGTCGGCGCCAACTCGTCCCACTCGGCCTGCCACTGGGCGATGGTGGCCGTTCGCTCCTCTCTGCGGATGCTGCTCGTAGTCGTGCCGGTCTGCTGGCGTCGCTGATAGCACCTTGCGTCCTCCGTGATCTGCAGGCAGATCGGGATGACGCTTGCAAGGACAGTGGCCACCTCGCCGCGCACCGATATAAATGTGCGGGCTACCGGTCTTGCGTAGAGGCCCTGCACCCGGTTCAACCTCCTGCGGTTCCGTTGAGTGCGAACTGCCTCGTGCCACACTGGAGCAGCATACCGCAGCGTCGAGTCCACGACGGACGCGAGCAGTCGTCGTTTAGCACCCTTGGGGCCGCTGTGGTTCCGCATCAGCCGGGATACCGCCTGTGCCACACGGAGTGCTTTTGCGGAGACGCACTCGACGTGGGCATTCCAAGACAGGTGGTCCTCCAGCATGACCCCAAGGTACTTGATCGTCCGTGTTGGCATCCTCTGCACGCCCTCGATGGTCACCGGCGCCTGCGTGTTCGCCCTCCGCATCGTGGACATCATTACCAACTCGGTCTTGGCCGGAGCAAGCTCCAGATGATGTGCTGCCATCCACGAGTTGATGATGCCAATCGCCTGCTCAGCCAGTTCCGCTGCCGCCTGTGGTGTCGCTCCTCCCGCCAGAACGACCAAATCGTCCGCGAAACCGATCGCTTCCGCACCGTCCGGCAGCGTCAGCCGCAGCACACCATCATACATGACGTTCCACAGGGTCGGCCCTAGTATAGAGCCCTGTGGTACGCCTGCCGTGACTGTCCTGCGAACTGATCCCTCGGCGGTCTCGAAAAGCAGCTCCCGTCCCGAGAAGTAGCTGCGCAAGACTCGCTGGAGCGCTGACGGTACGCTCATCCGCTGGAGAGCTGCTGCAATCGCCGTCCAGCTGGCCGAGTTAAAGGCGTTCCGCACGTCCAGAGATGCCACCATCAGGCAGCGAGGGTCTCTGCCATTGGTGCGGTGGAACGTCCTCGCGTACAGGCCTCGCTCGACGACCCGCTGGATGGCCTGCACCGTCGATCGTCCGCGGCGAAAGCCATACTGCTCGGGCGACAAGCGGGGTGCACTGCTGTCCTCCAGGTGCTCGTTCAGGCGGTCGAGGATAATCCGCTCGAACACCTTCGGGACTGCACCCAGCATCAGCAGCGGCCGCCACGACGATGGCTCGCCAGGGGGTTTGCCTGGCTTCGGGATTAGCACCAGCCGCGCCGCCTTCCATGACGTCGGAAACTCTCCCCGCCGCAACAGGTCGTTGAACACCCGGGTGAAGACCTCCGGGTGCTCTCGGATCGCGGTCTTCACCGCCGCGTTGGGGATGCCGTCGAGTCCTGGCGCCTTGGACGATGCCATCCTGGCTGCAACGGCCAACACCTCGTCCTGCGTAACCGGCCGGACCTCCTCCGTGTCGCCCTCGGCTGCGATGGTAGGCCAATCGAACGGAGGGTGCGTCGGGAAAAGTGCGTCAACGATCGGCTGGAGTACTGCTCGGTCGGTTTCAGGTGGTGCGCGACTGCGCAGCTTGGCCAGCACCACCTTGTACCCGAGCCCGAATACATCGTTCTCCACCCCGTCAATGAGCTCCTGCATGCAGCGATCCTTGCTGCGCTGGATCTCGCTCGCCAGCATCCTCCGCGAGCTCAGGAGCTGGGCGGTCAGCGCGAGGCGCTCATCAGGCGGGGCGCTGCGACGTCGCCGTTCTGCAGCTTCGCACTCCTCCCTCAGCCGGTCGATCTCGGGTGTCCACCAGTACATCCTCGGCGCTTGGTGGAAGGTCGCCCCATGCACCCGCTCCATTGTGCCGTCGCACGCTGCAGTAAGCCCGCCGACCAGGTCTTCCGGTATCTGCGCCAGCTCGAACCGTCCAATGGAAAGGGCGGTGGCGAAGCAGGAGCTATCAAACTGCGCAGTTTTCCACCGGGTACCGGCATGCCTGGCCGTGCCGATGTTGTTGTTCGGCGGCTGATGTCGTTGCCTACGGTGGTGTTGCATGCCATCTCCCGGAAGACCCACCTGAAACTCCAGGTAGGAGTGGTCGCTGTCGGAGAACCGCGGACTTACCCGCCAGGAATCGGGGCGCGCAATAGTGTGGCTGGAGAAGGTTACATCCACTATGCTTGGTCGTGCCACGCCGTTACCCTTGAACGTGGGTACGTTACCGCTGTTAAGCGTCCGGAGCCCCAAATGGTCTACGACGCTCTTCAGGTCTTCTCCCCTCCGTGACGTACGGGCACTACCCCAGTCCTGGCTCCACGCGTTAAAGTCCCCGGCAAGGACTACCGTCGCGTGTCCGATCAGCGACATCTCCACCGCCTCAAGGTAGCTGACAAAGTCGGCCCCGCTGGTGTTGTTGGGCGAAGCGTAGCAGCTGGCGAATGTTATGCCTGCAATGGTGGCTACAACTAGCCCTGGCGACGACGATCCCCATAGTCGCTGGATGGGGAAGGAGCCAGTGGCAATCACCGCTACGCTTTCCGCTTCATCATATGCCCATCTCGGGTTGGATCTTGGTGGCCGGTAGAGCTCGCAAGCAAGCACGACCTGCACTCCAAGCTCCCTAGCCGTCTGCAGCATCAGGTCCTGTGCTGACCGGCTCCGCCCAAGGTTGATCTGTAGGACCTTCAGTGTTGCCGGCAGGTCGGATGGCCCACCGGGTGAGGACCCTTGCACCTGGCGCAACACGGATCCTCCTGGCAGTGCATCGCCCGATGACCCGGCTTCCCGCAGCGAATGCAGGCGTCCGTGCGGTCGGCCTCGCTCCTGCACTTCGCCCTCTGGTGGCCGATCTCCAGACAACGGAAGCATCTCGGCTGCCGTTCGGTCGTCTGCAGTACTCGGCTGATCGGGCACAAGGTGAAGCTCACCTTGACGCGCTTGCCCACCAGCTTCTCTGCCATCCTCTCCGGCACCCGAACGCGCGCCACCTGCGTCCCGTTGTAGTTCTCCATCAGGCGCACCTCCTCCTCGCAGATGGTCTCGCCTGCAAGGGCCGAAAGTGCCTCCGCCACCTCTGTCGCCAGCGCTAAAGGGTCGATATAATCAACGCGAAGTGCAGCCCTTTCTGTGATCAGTCGACAGCGAATCGCGGGGGTCGCTGCGTCGCAGAACGCCTTTACGGCGGAGAAGATCTCCCCCGAGTTCGCCCCCTCCGGCAGGTCCATCACAAGTCGCGAGCGGGTAGTTCGTCGTCCGACTCCCAGGACCTCGCTGAGGTGGGCCAGCTCTGCCGACGAGCGCACGGCCCGGTAGACCTCTGTCCAGGTCTGTCCCTCCCCTGGGGTCACCTCGATGGCGTCGGGACGGCTTCGCGCTTGCCGAATCGACGGTCCTGACATAGTCTTCGGCTGCTGCTGACGCTGCTGCTGCTGCTGCTGCTGTCGCTGCTGCTGCTGCTGCTGCAATGTGCGAAGCTGCGGTGGCACGTAACGTTCGTCTCGCTGCTGCTGTTGCTGCTGCTGCTGCTGCTGCGGCAGGTGGCATTGCCGCTTGGACGAGCGGCCTTTCACCACCGTCGTCCAGAGCAGCTGTTGCTGTGGCTGCTGCTGCTGCTGCTGCTGCTGCTGCTGGCGCTGCTGCTGCTGCTGCTGCTGCTGCTGCTGCTGCTGGCTACACTGCTGCTGCTGCTGCTGCTGCTGCTGCTGCGGCTGCTGCTGCTGCTGGCTACACTGCTGCTGCTGCTGCTGCTGCTGCTGCTGCTGCTGCTGCTGCTGCTGTTGCTGCTGCTGCTGCTGCTGCTGCTGCTGCTGCTGCCGCTGCGGCCGATGATGCTGCTGCTGCTGCTGCTGTTGCTGCCGCTGCTGCTGTTGTTGCGGCTGCAATTGTTGGAGCGAGTCGCCCACCACTGGATCTCCGCTCATTTTGCTGTAAAACAGCTCCAGCAATCGGCGGACTTCGTTTCGCAGGTTTTGGATCTCCTGCTGGAACTCCGTCTTCGCCAACTCCATAGCGCGCTGGTGTTCTTGTTTAAGCGCTTCCATGGCTTGCCGGTGATCCCTTTCCGCCATCTTCTTGTCCTCGTCCAGTGCCTGAACCAGGACTCGCCAGCTATTCTGCTCCTCGCTCAGCTTCTGGACGGTGGCGCTTAATGTCTCCACCGCCGCTTGAAGCGCCTGCTCTGCAGAGGATCCCTGCGCTGCTTTGCCACCTGGAGGGATGCTACACCGAGGAATGACCACCCGAGGTTCGCCCGTTGTAATGCGTCCCTTGGGCCCAGCACCACTGCTGGTGTCCACGGACGCCGTGCGAGGGCGCAACGCCCTCTTTTCGTCGTTCATCGCCCTTTTGGATAGTTCGAGCAGTCACCCTTGGGCTTTCGCTGTCCTGCTGATGTTCTGCTTACGTCGACTTCCTTCGCAAGTGTTTGTATGCTCCTCTCGCTGATGTTCCGAAAATTCGAGCAGTTTCGAGCAGTCCGGACCCGCCCCAGTGTCACCCTGGTGTGAGTCGGGCACACCTGCAGCAGTCCCTCGAAGTTGTTTTATGCTGCCCGAGTGATTCGAGCAGTTTCGAGTACTTGTCCCGAGCCTGCCCAGCGTTCAACGTCCGTGCTAGCACACTCAGGGGTGCTTCCGCCGATGTTCCTGTGGCCTCAGGATTTTCGAGCACTTCGAGCAGTGTAGTCGAGCACTGTCGAGCACTCGCGTGCTCACCCTAAGCCCCCCCGGCACGTTTCCAGGAATTTCCCGAATTTTCAGGAAATTCGAGCAGAACTCGAGCAGTAACTGTCGATTCAAATTTCCGCTGCTTGGGCACTCGGAGCAAACGCTGCTTGGGAATTGCCTGTCAGTTGTCAGGACTGTCAATGTCCGACACACACATGCGCTTACACACCTGACGCCTAAACCACGTGCTTCTCTGCTCCGCGACAAAACGCCGCAAAACAGTGAATATTTCACCGATTTTAGTCCGGTTTTCGGCGAAATGGCTTCGGCCGCGTGCACTGAACACTCCACCAGCGTTTTTTCCTGTTCCGGCGCAGTGTCCATCCGAAAAACAGCGATCAAAACAAACCGAACTACAACGCACTATCAGCACGCCAAAATCCGTCTTCCACGATCAACGCCGCAAAACAGTGAATATTTCACCGATTTTAGTCCGGTTTTCGGCAAAATAGCTTCGGCCGCGTGCACTGAACACTCCACCAACGTTTTTTTCCCGTTCCGGCGCAGTGTCTATCCGAAAAACCGCGATCAACACGATCACCGCGTTGTCTCCGTACACACATGCACACACGCACCGACACACCTGACGCTTTTCCGAACACCACAGTTTCACCATGTGACAATTTCACGCAACCAGCCTCCGTTCAGATATCACAAGTGAAATAAATAAACGTTTCCCGGTGTATGGCCGTATCTGTCTGTATATCACACAGCGCCTTCTTTTTTCCGCTCCAATATCACACCACGTACCAGTAACTTCCTCCGTGTTGCCGCTTTACTTGTTTCGACGCACAACGCCACTTCGGAAACTCGTTATTCGTGATTTTTCCGCAAAGATATCACAAAGCAAGAAATATCACAGCGCTATCCGTGCCAATATCACCAGTGTTTTTTCTCCTTCTCAGTGTGTCGAACATACACACGTACCGACACACATGACGCCGTTTCGAATAGCCACCATTTCCCGTATTAGGCTTCTTCCACCGCCTACACGCACACACCGATAAGCGTGACGCCACGCAAAAATTTTTCTTTTTTTTTTTTCGCACTCTTTTTTTATGCTTTCCAGCTTTTCTCGCACTGTTCGATGGTAAAGGCGTAAACTGTATCCTAAATTTAATGTCCGTCGCTCTACGCTCGCCAAACAACGCGTTGTTACCCACACACACACGCACCGACACACATGACGCCAGCCGTGACGCGTCTTCCACACGTTTTTTCCGCGACAAAAACCCGCGATAAAACACTAGCACTGGCCTGGTTTTATAGTTTAACTGGCTTTTTCCGCTCTTTTTAATGGTAGAAGCGTATCCCGGTTCCTAAATTCCCTGTCCGTCGTTCTACGCTAGCCAAGCAACGCGTTGCTTACTACACACACGCGCACCGACACACATGACGCCAGCCTCTGTACGCTTTTTCCCCTCAACAAAAAACCACAATAAAACCAGTTTCGCACTCTGAATCTTCACATAACTCTAGGTTTGGCCTATTTTATTGTCTTTGTACACGCCTATCAGTATTTTGATCAATTTTTCCACAGTTTTTTGTCGCCAACGCGGAGCTGTACGGGAGCACGTCCGTTCGCCTCGAGATGTCAAACGCCACTACAGGGATAACTGGCTTGTGGTCGCCAAGCGTTCATAGCGACGTGACTTTTTGATCCTTCGATGTCGGCTCTTCCTATCATTGTGAAGCAAAATTCCCAAAGCGTAGGATTGTTCACCCTTTCAAGGGAACGTGAGCTGGGTTTAGACCGTCGTGAGACAGGTTAGTTTTACCCTACTGGTGTGTGCATTTGTGCTATCTTAACGGAATTCCTGTGCAGTACGAGAGGAACCACAGGTACGGACCACTGGCTCAATACTAGTTCGACCGGACTTTGGTATGACGCTACGTCCGCTGGATTATGCCTGAACGCCTCTAAGGTCGTAACCAATCCGAGCTGATAGCGCTTCAAACCCCCATAGGCAATCGTAAGCTAGCGGGCCTAACAACCCTCCGAGATACGCTGGCGCTGCCTCGCAGCCTGGCGCCTCATCCCCGCTTCTAGACTTGGCCGCATCGCGCAGGGTCGCACCGCACGTGTTAGTACCTGACCATAGGGAACACTGGTGGCAGCTGACCTCGCCGACCGTGGACTTGACTAGTTTCGATGCCTACCGACCGCCCGCAAACGACGGGACTTCAGGCTGGGAGCTGCGAGTTGTAGAGATGCGTTCGCATCGATCCTCTCAGGCGACCCATGCTTGGTGGTGTATTCGTGTGTACTGTCGCACCTTTCCGGGTGTGTTCAGTATGCACGATGAATGAGTTGGAAAACGAAAGACAGAGAGAGAATTGAAATGTTACTGAGCATATAAGCGAAGAGTGTGTGGGTTCATAAGAATGTTGATCATATGCAGTTGATACCGGTACGGGTCCGTCATTACTCCTCCACGGAGTGATGATCGGTTTGCTTGAAGGGGGCAATACGCATCGTTGACTTACCTACGGGTAACCCGCTTACGTGTGGGTCGATTGCTGTCGGGGCAAGCAATCGGGTTAGCGCCGTATCCGGATATAGAGAGTAGTATGGGGTGATAATGATTAACATGTCGAGTGATGGCTGCACCTCCTAGTGGAAAGTTCAAACGTGACGGTTGCTTCGCTACGGGGTACTAGGTACCTCTTAGAGGAGCAATGGAGTATGGAGTCCAAATTGAATGTTTGGACTTCAAAAATTTCTCTAAGTCCGGTACTTAAATCCCTCGGACATAAACTCACAAAACACATGCTATTGCATTAAAAATTTTGTTAACCTAACAAGAGATGAAGGCAAGTCGAATTGGTTGGTCCAAAACCAAAAATATCACTAAGTTCGGGACTTGGGTACAAACCGAAAGTTAAAATGATGTCCCTGAACATGCATATAAGTTCGAGTATTGATATTATAAACCTAACAAGAGATGAAAGCAAGTCGAATTGGTTGGTCGGAAACCAAAAATATCACTAAGTTCGGGACTTGTGCGCAAACCGAAAGTTAAAATGATGACCCTGAACATGCATATAAGTTCGAGTATTGATATTATAAACCTAACAAGAGATGAAGGCAAGTCGAATTGGTTGGTCCGAAACCAAAAATATCACTAAGTTCGGGACTTGTGCGCAAACCGAAAGTTAATATGATGTCCCTGAACATGCATATAAGTTCGAGTATTGATATTATAAACCTAACAAGAGATGAAGGCAAGTCGAATTGGTTGGTCGGAAACCAAAAATATCTCTAAGTTCGGGACTTGTGCGCAAACCGAAAGTTAAAATGATGTCCCTGAACATGCATATAAGTTCGAGTATTGATATTATAAACCTAACAAGAGATGAAGGCAAGTCGAATTGGTAAGTAAGAAACCAAAAATATCTCTAAGTTCGGGACTTGTGCGCAAACCAATAGTTAATATGATGTCCCTGAACATGCATATAAGTTCGAGTATTGATATTATAAACCTAACAAGAGATGAAGGCAAGTCGAATTGGTTGGTGAGAAACCAAAAATATCTCTAAGTTCGGGACTTGGGTGCAAACCGAAAGTTAAAATGATGTCCCTGAACATGCATATAAGTTCGAGTATTGATATTATAAACCTAACAAGAGATGAAGGCAAGTCGAATTGGTTGTTGAGAAACCAAAAATATCACTAAGTTCGGGACTTGTGCGCAAACCAAAAGTTAATATGATGTCCCTGAACATGCATATAAGTTCGAGTATTGATATTATAAACCTAACAAGAGATGAAGGCAAGTCGAATTGGTTGGTCCAAAACCAAAAATATCACTAAGTTCGGGACTTGTGCGCAAACCGAAAGTTAAAATGATGTCCCTGAACATGCATATAAGTTCGAGTATTGATATTATAAACCTAACAAGAGATGAAGGCAAGTCGAATTGGTTGGTCGGAAACCAAAAATATCTCTAAGTTCGGGACTTGTGCGCAAACCAAAAGTTAAAATGATGTCCCTGAACATGCATATAAGTTCGAGTATTGATATTATAAACCTAACAAGAGATGAAGGCAAGTCGAATTGGTTGGTCCAAAACCAAAAATATCTCTAAGTTCGGGACTTGGGTACAAACCGAAAGTTAAAATGATGTCCCTGAACATGCATATAAGTTCGAGTATTGATATTATAAACCTAACAAGAGTTGAAGGCAAGTCGAATTGGTTGGTAAGAAACCAAAAATATATACCAAGTGCCTGAAATGTCTATAAACTACACGAAGAACTCTTCACACACAGGTGCGCCTCATAACCTGGTTCAATGTATAAGACATTGGTTTCGGGGGATTTATTGAGAAGAAATTTTTTTTCTCTAACTTTGAGTAAAACTGTCTCAGAATACATAGCTAACCACGAAAAGTGATCTCCGACAGTAAATAGCGAAAGTTACCCGACCATCAAAGTTGCATGGCGGTGCAGGAGACGAAAATCCAAGGTCGTCTAATGTAGGGACGTAAGACACGAAATCAAAATTTTGGCATAAAAGCTAAAATAATCGTCAGACAGTGGTCATCCAAGGCATATAAGAGTCGTCTAACGATGCTGAATGCAATAAGCAATAGCGACTTTTTAATGATTTTTTTGGATTTTTGTCAAAATGTACCCTTCACAACTTGGTACAAGTCATAGGACATGGGTACCGGTATGACCGACGGAAGATTTTTGGACAAAAAATTTTTTTGCTCTAACTTTGAGTAAAACGGTCTCAGGATGCATTATTAATCATGAAAAGTGATCTCCGACAGTAAATAGCGAAAGTTACCCGACCATCAAAGTTGCATGGCGGTGCAGGAGACGAAAATCCAAGGTCGTCTAATGTAGGGACGTAAGACACGAAATCAAAATTTTGGCATAAAATCTAAAATAATCATCAGACAGTGGTCATCCAAGGCATATAAGAGTCGTCTAACGATGCTGAATGCAATAAGCAATAGCGACTTTTTAATGATTTTTTTTGGATTTTTGTCAAAATTTACCCTTCACAACTTGGTACAAGTCATAGGACATGGGTACCGGTATGACCGACGGAAGATTTTTGGACAAAAAATTTTTTTGCTCTAACTTTGAGTAAAACGGTCTCAGGATGCATTATTAATCATGAAAAGTGATCTCCGACAGTAAATAGCGAAAGTTACCCGACCATCAAAGTTGCATGGCGGTGCAGGAGACGAAAATCCAAGGTCGTCTAATGTAGGGACGTAAGACACGAAATCAAAATTTTGGCATAAAAGCTAAAATAATCGTCAGACAGTGGTCATCCAAGGCATATAAGAGTCGTCTAACGATGCTGAATGCAATAAGCAATAGCGACTTTTTAATGATTTTTTTGGATTTTTGTCAAAATGTACCCTTCACAACTTGGTACAAGTCATAGGACATGGGTACCGGTATGACCGACGGAAGATTTTTGGACAAAAAATTTTTTTGCTCTAACTTTGAGTAAAACGGTCTCAGGATGCATTATTAATCATGAAAAGTGATCTCCGACAGTAAATAGCGAAAGTTACCCGACCATCAAAGTTGCATGGCGGTGCAGGAGACGAAAATCCAAGGTCGTCTAATGTAGGGACGTAAGACACGAAATCAAAATTTTGGCATAAAAGCTAAAATAATCATCAGACAGTGGTCATCCAAGGCATATAAGAGTCGTCTAACGATGCTGAATGCAATAAGCAATAGCGACTTTTTAATGATTTTTTTGGATTTTTGTCAAAATTTACCCTTCACAACTTGGTACAAGTTATGAGACATGGGTACCGGTATGACCGACGGAAGATTTTTTGACAAAAATTTTTTTGACTCTAACTTTGAGTAAAACTGTGTCAGGATGCATTTTTAAGCATGAAAAGTGAACTCCGACGGTAAATAGCAAAAGTCACCCGACCCTCAAAGTTGTATGGCGATGTAGGAGAAAAAAATTCCGAGGTCGTTTAATTTTGGGATGGATAAAAATGGTCACTTGTGGTAAAGTGATGTTGTTCATTGGCTATAGTAAGAGGGTATGGTGTCGTGACACAAAAATGAAAAATGTATGGGAAAGTGTTCTAAACACTGTCACAAGGTGCAAATCGAGTATCTAGTCGTACCTTAGACACCAGTACGGGTAAATGAGCCTCTGCTTGGCTCATATGTATGGGGAAAAGTAAGGGTGACCGACTTGTCCAAAGGTAAAAAGCGAAAATTCACCCGGCCCTCAGACTTGTATGGAGGTATAGGAGAAAAATGTGTCAAAGTCGTTTAATGTAGGGACGGATAAAAATGGTCACTTGTGGTAAGGTGATGCTGTTCGTTGGCTATAGTAAGAGGGTATGGTGTCGTGACACAAAAATGAAAAATGTGT
>NW_026060413.1:640794-643294 GCF_943734695.1 Anopheles maculipalpis | reverse complement strand
CTATGGCGGAAGTCTCTCCTGTAGTCGGCCACACCGGAAAACCGGCGTATTGGTGGACGCCGGAAATTGGCCGACTGCGCGAGGAGTGCCGCCTGGCCTGGGAGAGGACATCTGGCGCATTGGCTGGCAGCGTGGCCCACTCCGAGGCCGTCGAGCACCATCAGGACGCCCGCCGTAGGCTGACGTCAGCCATCTTGGCCAGCAAGAAGGAGCGGTACGCTGAATCCATTCAGCAGCTGGAGGACGACGAGACAGGTCGGTGGCTGGGGGAAGCGCTCAAACGGCTATGTGGCAGCCGTGTGGCAAGAGAGAGCGATCCGTCCACGCTAGGACGAATCGTGGACGCTCTTTGCCCGGACCATCCCCCAGTCGACTGGCCAATCATCGAGCCGGACGGCGTCGGTATCAGGTCGGTTACTGAGCAGGAGTTGCTCGACATCGCGGCCGGCCTGAACCCTAGGAAGGCGCCCGGATTGGACGGACTGCCCAATGCTGCCCTCACGGCAGCCATCCGGGCGTACCCGTCGACGTTTGTCCGGTTATACCAGGAGCTGTTGGATGCGGGCCGCTTCCCGGACCAGTGGAAGAAGGCGAAACTCGTCCTCATCCCCAAACCGGGGAAACCGCCAGGCGAGCCGTCATCCGTGCGACCAGTGATGCTACTGGATACACCTGGCAAGGTGTTCGAGCGAGTACTGCTGAACCGCCTTAACGACCACATCGAGAGACCAACGGAGCCGATGCTTTCCGAGCGTCAATTCGGCTTCCGATGTGGTCGCTCCACCCTTCAGGCGGTTGAACTGGTGGTCGAGGCTGCCAGATCTGCCATGAGCTTTGGACGCACTAACCGGCGCGACAAGCGTTGTCTACTCGTCGTTGCGCTGGATGTGCGCAATGCGTTCAACTCGGCGGACTGGCAGGCCATCGCGGAGGCGCTGCACGCAAAGGGAGTACCAGCAGGACTGCGCCGCATCCTGCAGGAGTACTTCCGGGACCGTGAGCTCACGTACGACACGAGCTCCGGCCCGGTAACACGTCGAGTAACGGCAGGAGTTCCACAGGGATCCATCCTCGGTCCCACTCTGTGGAACATCCTGTACGACGGCGTGTTGAGTGTGCAGCTGCCCGAAGGAGCAACGATCATCGGCTTTGCCGACGATTTAGCAGTACTGGCGAGAGGGTGCACACCGGAGGAGGCGGCTGGAGTAGCGGAGGAGGCGGTTACAGCTGTTTCGGGTTGGATGGAGCGACATCGGCTGCAGTTGGCCCCTGAGAAGACGGAGATTGTTCTCATCTCCAGTCTCAGAAGGGGCCACCCAGAGGTGCCCGTATCCATCAACGGAGTGGAGGTTCGATCCAAGCCTGCAATTCGCTACCTCGGGGTTCAGCTTCACGACCACCTATCGTGGAAGCCACACGTCGAGAAGGCCACGACGAAGGCACTCCGTGTGGTGAAGCTGGCCACCGGCATGATGCCAAACCATGCCGGACTGGGGATGGCGAAACGCAGGCTGCTGGCGGGGATTGCGGACTCCATCGTCAGATACGCGGCACCCATCTGGGCGGAGGCGGTGAAGCTCCAGTGGTGTCGACGGAAACTGGAGCAGCTGCAACGGCCTTTGGCGAAGGGAGTGGCGAGAACCTTCAGAACCGTCAAATACACGACGATGGTGGTATTGGCGGGGCTGATTCCGCTTCACCTCCAAGTGCTGGAGATGGCCCGTCGACACAAGCGGAACCAGGACGCTTTGAGAAGGGGAGTGATGATCGACAAGGAGGTGATCAAAAGGCTCGAGCGTTCGGCGACCATGGCGATGTGGCAGACGTCATGGGACGAGGAGGCAGCACTTCCATCCGCGAGCCGTTTCGTACGCTGGGCACATCGCATCCTGCCGAACATAACTGCCTGGGTAGGTCGGAAACATGGCGAGGTTGATTTCCACCTGAGTCAGGTGCTCTCGGGACACGGCTTCTTCCGAGAGTACTTGCACGCCATGGGTTTCGTCTCTGCCCCGACCTGCCCATTCTGCGCCGACAACGTGGTCGAGTCGGCTGAGCACGTTATGTTCGTGTGCCCACGGTTCGCGGATGTGAGAACCCAACAGCTGGTCGACGAAGGGGGCGACGTAGTTACTCCCGAACGGCTGGTGCCGTGGATGTTGACCAGTCCGGAGGCTTGGCAGTCAGCAGCGGAAGCGGCACGGCGAGTATGCCGCTTCTTGCAGCTACGCTGGCTGGAGCACCAGGCGACGGAGAATGTGGCGGTCATGGCTGACATCCACACAGCTGCGCAACGGGAGGAAGCAGCACGACGACAGGCCCGTCGCGAGCGGCATAACGAGGGACAGCGGAGACGGCGTCGAGAGAGGAACGAGCGACTGGCTACAATCAACCCGGACGAAGGGGCTGCCATATCGCGTCCTATGGTAGCCCAAGCAAGGAGAAACGTACGCAACGCTGGTCCGCCCTCAGCCGAAGTCCTCCTTCGTAGACGGCTGAG
>NW_026060413.1:620794-633294 GCF_943734695.1 Anopheles maculipalpis | reverse complement strand
ATGAGCGTCATTTCCGTCTTCTCCGGAGCCAACGAAAGACGGTTTTGGTCCAGCCAGGTCGTGATCGCCGCGATGGCGCGTTCAGCAGTTGAGGAAGCGGCTTGGGGTGTCGTTGCGGGGACCAAGACTACAAGGTCATCGGCGTAGCCAATAACCTCGGCCCCCTCAGGCAACTGGACACCCAGGACCCCGTCGTACAGCACGTTCCACAGCGTGGGTCCCAATATGGAACCCTGTGGAACTCCCGCGCTGATGCTGCGCTCGACGGGGCCTTCGCTGGTGTCGATAACCAGTCGCCGATCCTCGAAGTAGCTTTTCAGCATCCTCTGCAGCGACGACGGTACCCCCTTGTCCCTCAACGCGCTGGCGATGGCCTGCCAAGGCGCGGAGTTGAACGCGTTGCGGATGTCCAGGGCAACCACCATCAGGCAGCGCTTGTCTCGGGCATTGGTACGGTGAAAGGACATGGCCTTCCTGCCCGCTTCGACAACGCGCTGGATCGCACTGATGGTGGATCTGCCCCGCCGGAATCCGTACTGTTCGTCCGACAATCGTTCCGCATCTGGTTCCTCCAGGAACTCGTTCAGCCGGTTAAGGATTAGGCGCTCCAATACCTTGCCGAGTGCATCAAGCATGCACAGCGGCCGGTAAGAGGAGCTTTCCCCGGGAGGTTTGCCAGGCTTTGGCAGCAGCACCAAGCGCTGCCTCTTCCAGGGCGCTGGAAACGCACCCCGGTCCAGGCAGTCCTGATACAAACGGACGAAAACCTCCGGGTACTTCCTAATTGCCGTCTTAACCGCAGCATTGGGGATACCGTCCAATCCAGGCGCTTTCCTGTTCGCCATTGATCCCACGATGCTAAGCAGCTCGTCCGCGGTAACAGGGGTCAGCGATGTCCTCTGCTCCTCGGTGTCCGCACTCGGCAATTCGGAGTCCGGCCAGACAACAGGCGGATGAGTTGGAAACAGATCGTTGGCAATCTGTTCCAGTACGGCACGGTCTGTCTCCGGTGGCACAAAGCTGCCACGAAGGCGAGACATTACCACCCGGTAACCGGCCCCAAACTCATTGGTCTCCGCCTGTTGTATCAGCTCATCAAGCTGTGCACGCTTGCTGGCCCGGACAGCCTTCTCCACCGCTCTCCTCGCCGACCGATGATGTGCGGCCACGGCGCTGCGCTCCTGCAGATCGGTCGTACGAAGCATTCTCTCGTGCACAGCCGCACACTCCTCCCGAAGACGCAGAATCTCCGGGGTCCACCAGAAGAGGTCGCGATGGGGGTCACGATGTGACACGGTGACGCGCTCCATCGTGTCGTCGCATGCATCGAACATGGCGGCGACCATCCCCTCCTGGCTCACGGCTCGTTCCGGGAATCCGGCCGTCTGGAGTGCGGCTGTGAATGCCTCGACCGAAAACTGCGTCGTCTTCCATCTACGGCCAGCGTGCCGGAAAGTGGTGGACGACGTTGAGGACCCCTGTCCCCGCTGACGATGATGCTGCTGCTGCTGCTGCTGCTGCTGCTGTTGCTGCTGTTGCTGCTGCTGCTGCTGCTGCTGCTGCTGCTGCTGCTGCTGCTGCTGCTGCTGCTGGTGCTGGTGCTGCTGCTGTTGTCGCTGCTGCTGGTCACGAGTTGGAGGCCCCACGGTGAAGAAGATATACCGATGGTCCGATGCCGTGTAGTGGCACGCAGCGGTGTCTGCTGCCACCTCCCAAGTGTCCGGACGAGCGATGGATGCGCTCGCAAAAGATACATCCACGACACTGGGAGTGGCGACTCCGTTGCCCACGAACGTCGGGACCGAGCCTTGGTTCAGGACCACAAGGCCCAGCTGCCTGACGGTATCAAGCAGCTCTTCACCGCGCCAGGTAGAACGCTGGCTACCCCACTCCTCGTTCCAGGCGTTAAAATCGCCTGCCAAGACGATACGCGGGTGAGGTTGGGCCTCCAACTCCACCGCCTCCAGTAACTGCTCGAACTCACTGGTGTTGAGACGCGGAGGGGCGTAGCAGCTGATGTAAACCACCCCTCCGATCTGCGCTGCTGCCAATCCGGGCATGGCACAGCGCCAGACCCGCTGGATTGGGAGGTGGCCGGTTGCCACCACAGCTGCTCCCCCCGACGAGTCGACCGCCCAGTTACCGCTACCATCTGGAGGCCGGTAAACCTCCGACAGCAACAGCACGTCGGCCCGCTTTGTGCGGGCTGTCTGCAAGGCCAGGTCCTGGGCGATGCGTCCACCACCCAGGTTGGCCTGCATCACCCGCATTACGCCCGCCATTGCAAGTTCTGGGGGCACGATGAATGGCCCACGCGATGGGGCCCCTGGCAGAATATGCACTTAGCCGCCGCGGTGCACTGGCTGATGCGGTGGCCTACCTCGCCACACTGCAGGCACTGACCCGACCGGTCAGTGGGGGCACGACAATCTCGCGCCAGGTGCCCCGTCAGTAAGCAGCGGAAGCAGCGCTGAAGATCAAGCGGCTTCTTCGGGACCTCGCGGATGCCGCTTACACACTGGCACAGAGTAAGCTTCTGGCCAATCAGAAGCCGAGCCTTTCCGAGTGGAAGCCGCACTCGAGCCCGCTTCGTGCCATCGCGGAGCTCCCACAGCTCGACACGCGCAATACCCGGCTCCGCTCCTAGCTGCTGCTTGATGGCAAGCTCCACGTCGCTCTCCTGAGCCAAGGGGTCGACGTTTGTGACGAGAACTTCTCCCATCTCCGTCACGACCCGGGCCACGCCATCCTCGCCGAGCGCCAGCTGAATGCGGCGAGCCAGCTCCGCGCTGTCCACGTTCTTGCGCAGCGGGACTATCAGATGGCCTTGCGCGGTCCGACGCCCCATCCCGATGTCCGCCCGGACGTCCTGCAGCTCCTGAGACGTACGTAGTTTAACGTACATCTCCGTCCAGGTTTTGTTCGCACCCGGAACCACCGCGATGCGGTCAGGTCGTACAGGACGCCCCTTAGACTGCTGCTGATGTTGTTGCTGCTGCTGCTGCGGACGCTGCTGCTGCTGCTGCTGCTGCTGCGGTGTGCGAAGCTGCGGTGGCACGTATCGCTCGCCTCGCTGCTGTTGCTGCTGCTGCTGCTGCTGCGGCTGGTGGCATTGCCGCTTGGACGAGTGGCCTTTCACCACCGTCGTCCAGAGCTGCTGTTGCTGCGGCTGCTGCTGCGGCTGTTGCTGCTGCTGCTTCTGCTGCTGCTGCTGCTGAGGCTGACGCTGCTGCTGCTGCTGCTGACGCAGCTGCTGCTGCTGCTGCTGCTGACGCTGCTGCTGCTGCTGCTGCTGACGCTGCTGCTGCTGCTGCTGCTGCTGCTGCTGCTGCTGCTGCAGCTGACGTTGCTGCTGCTGCTGCTGCTGCTGCTGCTGCTGCTGCTGCTGCTTTTCTCGCTGTCGCTGCCTTTGCCGCTGCAGACGCTTCCGGGCAGACTCCCGGTTACTGCCGTGTATCGCCGCAGTTTGCAACTCAAGCACTGATCGAGTGCCCGTGCGCAACAACTCGTTTTCGCGTCGAAGTGCTGAGTTCTCCTCACGACAAGAACGCAACTCCTCCAGCGCGGTTGTGAGCTGGGCGGCGATACTTTGCAGCTGTGCCATCAGCAATGCCCAGCTTCCCGCGTCGATGGTCCCACCAACTGCCTCCGGAGCAGGAGATGCCGATGGTGTTAGCACTAAGGCTGTTGGTTGCTCCAACTCCATGACCGCCTCCCCTGCCTCGCGCCCCGACGTCGCAATGATGGTGTTATTCATTTCATCTTCGTCGCTGGAGTAGCAAAGCTCCATCGTGGGCGTGGCCGGACGCTCATACACTGGTGGCTGGGTAGCCACCACCGACCCTTTTCTAGGCCGTAATTTATACGGCGCACTCATAAGCGAGTAATGGGTCTCGCCTACTATCCCCTGCGGCTCTGGATCAGCTAGCTCCGCTCCTTCCCCCGGAAAACTAACGGAAACCCTCGGAGAAACAGGTTTTCCGGCTCCAGGGGGGTGGTGGTAGGTGGGAGCGGGGCGGGGTGATGTTTTCTACCTTCCTTACTCCAAGCCGCGTCGCTGGACACCCAACTTCGTACTATCCGGCCGGAAAATGGTGCCCGGAAAATTTGACTTTTCCGGCCGAAGTCGGAAAATCCAGGTTCTAATGATGGGGATTGATGGAAATTTCCCTAACGAGCAACTTTCTCTTCCACACGAGACCGCTATCTCCCTTCCTTCCCCGGAAAAAATCGCGGAAAACCGCTTAAAAAAACCGATTTTACGGCTTCGGGGGGTTGGTAGGTGGTGGAGGTAGGTGGGAGCGGGGCGGGGGGGTGTGCGTTCGCTTCGTACCGTTGAGCTGCGTCGTTGGACACCCCACTTGCCCGGGTCCAGTTGATAGTTTGGAAAGGGGGGCTGCCCGGAAAAACCCTATTTTCCAGGGGTGGTGGGGGGAAATCCTTGCGGGGGGGTATTCTCCTTTAAAATCGGGCTCCGTGCCCCATATAAACCCCTATCGGGAAAAGCCCGGTTTTCCCGTGAGGGTCGGAAAACTCTTCAACAGGTGGCTTTTCCTGGCTGTAGCGCCCCCTGGTGGTGGAAAATCGGTCGGTTTTCCAGGGGGGTGGGTGGGGGGGGTCCACCCGAACAACTCCACCGAAGACCCCAAGACGCTATCTCCCTTCCTTCCCCGGGAAAATTGCGGAAAACCGCTAAGATAACCGGTTTTACGGCTCCGGGGGGTTGGTGGGTGGTTGGGGTAGGTGGGGGGGGGGCGGGGGGGTGTGCGTTCACTTCGTACCGTTGAGCTGCGTCGTTGGACACCCCACTTGCCCGGGTCCAGTTGATAGTTTGGAAAGGGGGGCTGCCCGGAAAAACCCTATTTTCCAGGGGGGGTGGGGGGAAATCCTTGCGGGGGGGTATTCTCCTTTAAAATCGGGCTCCGTGCCCCATATAAACCCCTATCGGGAAAAGCCCGGTTTTCCCGTGAGTGTCGGAAAACTCTTCAACCGGTGGCTTTTCCTGGCTGTAGCGCCCCCTGGTGGTGGAAAATCGGTCGGTTTTCCAGGGGGGTGGGTGGGGGGGGTCCACCCGAACAACTCTCCCGAAGACCCCAAGACGCTATCTCCCTTCCTTCCCCGGGAAAACGCGGAAAAACCGTTTGTGAGGGTGTTTTTCCGCTCCAGGGGGTGGTGGGTGGGTGGGAGGGGGGCGGGATGGTCACTCCCAGTTTCCACTTACCGAGACGCGTCGATGGAGGGGTCGCACGCCCGGATCGGTTGACTGGCCGGCCGAACCTCCAAAAAGCGGCCAGTGGGCCCGCCGGGAACTCTCGGGAAACCAGGGCGGACACTCTGAACAACCCGTCCGAACACCGGGTGCTCCGCACAAAATGTTCCGTCCGGGTGTTGGTGGTACAGGGACCAGTTTTTAACGGTTTTTAACGGTTTTTAACGGCTTTTTTCACACACACGCCGCCATTTTCGGAAGGCGAAAAACGGCGTCCTTTTTTGGTGCGAAACTTTGCCGCCCTGTAACTCCGCCAGTTTTCACTCGATTGTCTTGAAACTTTCTGGAATTGTTCTCCTCCAAGAAACGCACAAATCTTTGTATGGCAGCTCTCTTCTAGCTCTTAAGCTACACTGGCTATTTTAAGTTCAATTTTCACTTTTTAATCACTCACATATCACTGAACTCCATTCTTTTCAAAGTTTTTCCTTCTCAAAAACATGCGGCACACTGGCCCGCTTCTTTTAAGACCTCATTTGGCCCGATCGGTCCACTACTTTTCTTAATATTCGCGAAAAACCATCCCGCGAAAAACTCCCTCAATTTTCCGAATTTTCCGGAAAAACTCGGAGGGGGGGCGTAGGACCAAGATCGGGGGCCGCACACGTAAATTCACCACCCTAACTATTGAATTCACTGAATAACACACAGGGATAACTGGCTTGTGGTCGCCAAGCGTTCATAGCGACGTGACTTTTTGATCCTTCGATGTCGGCTCTTCCTATCATTGTGAAGCAAAATTCCCAAAGCGTAGGATTGTTCACCCTTTCAAGGGAACGTGAGCTGGGTTTAGACCGTCGTGAGACAGGTTAGTTTTACCCTACTGGTGTGTGCATTTGTGCTATCTTAACGGAATTCCTGTGCAGTACGAGAGGAACCACAGGTACGGACCACTGGCTCAATACTAGTTCGACCGGACTTTGGTATGACGCTACGTCCGCTGGATTATGCCTGAACGCCTCTAAGGTCGTAACCAATCCGAGCTGATAGCGCTTCAAACCCCCATAGGCAATCGTAAGCTAGCGGGCCTAACAACCCTCCGAGATACGCTGGCGCTGCCTCGCAGCCTGGCGCCTCATCCCCGCTTCTAGACTTGGCCGCATCGCGCAGGGTCGCACCGCACGTGTTAGTACCTGACCATAGGGAACACTGGTGGCAGCTGACCTCGCCGACCGTGGACTTGACTAGTTTCGATGCCTACCGACCGCCCGCAAACGACGGGACTTCAGGCTGGGAGCTGCGAGTTGTAGAGATGCGTTCGCATCGATCCTCTCAGGCGACCCATGCTTGGTGGTGTATTCGTGTGTACTGTCGCACCTTTCCGGGTGTGTTCAGTATGCACGATGAATGAGTTGGAAAACGAAAGACAGAGAGAGTATTGAAATGTTACTGAGCATATAAGCGAAGAGTGTGTGGGTTCATAAGAATGTTGATCATATGCAGTTGATACCGGTACGGGTCCGTCATTACTCCTCCACGGAGTGATGATCGGTTTGCTTGAAGGGGGCAATACGCATCGTTGACTTACCTACGGGTAACCCGCTTACGAGTGGGTCGATTGCTGTCGGGGCAAGCAATCGGGTTAGCGCCGTATCCGGATATAGAGAGTAGTATGGGGTGATAATGATTAACATGTCGAGTGATGGCTGCACCTCCTAGTGGAAAGTTCAAACGTGACGGTTGCTTCGCTACGGGGTACTAGGTACCTCTTAGAGGAGCAATGGAGTATGGAGTCCAAATTGAATGTTTGGACTTCAAAAATTTCTCTAAGTCCGGTACTTAAATCCCTCGGACATAAACTCACAAAACACATGCTATTGCATTAAAAATTTTGTTAACCTAACAAGAGATGAAGGCAAGTCGAATTGGTTGGTCCAAAACCAAAAATATCTCTAAGTTCGGGACTTGGGTGCAAACCGAAAGTTAAAATGATGTCCCTGAACATGCATATAAGTTCGAGTATTGATATTATAAACCTAACAAGAGATGAAGGCAAGTCGAATTGGTTGGTCCGAAACCAAAAATATCGCTAAGTTCGGGACTTGGGTACAAACCGAAAGTTAAAATGATGTCCCTGAACATGCATATAAGTTCGAGTATTGATATTATAAACCTAACAAGAGATGAAGGCAAGTCGAATTGGTTGGTCCAAAACCAAAAATATCACTAAGTTCGGGACTTGGGTACAAACCGAAAGTTAAAATGATGTCCCTGAACATGCATATAAGTTTGAGTATTGATATTATAAACCTAACAAGAGATGAAGACAAGTCGAATTGGTTGTTAAGAAACCAAAAATATCACTAAGTTCGGGACTTGTGCGCAAACCGAAAGTTAAAATGATGTCCCTGAACATGCATATAAGTTCGAGTATTGATATTATAAACCTAACAAGAGATGAAGGCAAGTCGAATTGGTTGGTCCAAAACCAAAAATATCACTAAGTTCGGGACTTGGGTACAAACCGAAAGTTAATCTGATGTCCCTGAACATGCATATAAGTTCGAGTATTGATATTATAAACCTAACAAGAGATGAAGGCAAGTCGAATTGGTTGGTCCAAAACCAAAAATATCTCTAAGTTCGGGACTTGGGTGCAAACCGAAAGTTAATATGATGTCCCTGAACATGCATATAAGTTCGAGTATTGATATAATAAACCTAACAAGAGATGAAGGCAAGTCGAATTGGTTGGTCCAAAACCAAAAATATCTCTAAGTTCGGGACTTGGGTGCAAACCGAAAGTTAAAATGATGTCCCTGAACATGCATATAAGTTCGAGTATTGATATTATAAACCTAACAAGAGATGAAGGCAAGTCGAATTGGTTGGTCCGAAACCAAAAATATCGCTAAGTTCGGGACTTGGGTACAAACCGAAAGTTAAAATGATGTCCCTGAACATGCATATAAGTTCGAGTATTGATATTATAAACCTAACAAGAGATGAAGGCAAGTCGAATTGGTTGGTCCGAAACCAAAAATATCACTAAGTTCCGGACTTGGGTACAAACCGAAAGTTAAAATGATGTCCCTGAACATGCATATAAGTTCGAGTATTGATATTATAAACCTAACAAGAGATGAAGGCAAGTCGAATTGGTTGATAAGAAACCAAAAATATCTCTAAGTTCGGGACTTGGGTACAAACCGAAAGTTAAAATGATGTCCCTGAACATGCATATAAGTTCGAGTATTGATATTATAAACCTAACAAGAGATGAAGGCAAGTCGAATTGGTTGATAAGAAACCAAAAATATCACTAAGTTCGGGACTTGGGTACAAACCGAAAGTTAAAATGATGTCCCTGAACATGCATATAAGTTCGAGTATTGATATTATAAACCTAACAAGAGATGAAGGCAAGTCGAATTGGTTGGTCCGAAACCAAAAATATCTCTAAGTTCGGGACTTGTGCGCAAACCGAAAGTTAAAATGATGTCCCTGAACATGCATATAAGTTCGAGTATTGATATTATAAACCTAACAAGAGATGAAGGCAAGTCGATTTGGTTGGTCCGAAACCAAAAATATCTCTAAGTTCGGGACTTGGGTGCAAACCGAAAGTTAAAATGATGTCCCTGAACATGCATATAAGTTCGAGTATTGATATTATAAACCTAACAAGAGATGAAGACAAGTCGAATTGGTTGGTCCAAAACCAAAAATATCACTAAGTTCCGGACTTGGGTACAAACCGAAAGTTAAAATGATGTCCCTGAACATGCATATAAGTTCGAGTATTGATATTATAAACCTAACAAGAGATGAAGGCAAGTCGAATTGGTTGATAAGAAACCAAAAATATCTCTAAGTTCGGGACTTGTGCGCAAACCAAAAGTTAAAATGATGTCCCTGAACATGCATATAAGTTCGAGTATTGATATTATAAACCTAACAAGAGATGAAGGCAAGTCGAATTGGTTGGTCCAAAACCAAAAATATCTCTAAGTTCGGGACTTGGGTACAAACCGAAAGTTAAAATGATGTCCCTGAACATGCATATAAGTTCGAGTATTGATATTATAAACCTAACAAGAGTTGAAGGCAAGTCGAATTGGTTGGTAAGAAACCAAAAATATATACCAAGTGCCTGAAATGTCTATAAACTACACGAAGAACTCTTCACACACAGGTGCGCCTCATAACCTGGTTCAATGTATAAGACATTGGTTTCGGGGGATTTATTGAGAAGAAATTTTTTTTCTCTAACTTTGAGTAAAACTGTCTCAGAATACATAGCTAACCACGAAAAGTGATCTCCGACAGTAAATAGCGAAAGTTACCCGACCATCAAAGTTGCATGGCGGTGCAGGAGACGAAAATCCAAGGTCGTCTAATGTAGGGACGTAAGACACGAAATCAAAATTTTGGCATAAAAGCTAAAATAATCGTCAGACAGTGGTCATCCAAGGCATATAAGAGTCGTCTAACGATGCTGAATGCAATAAGCAATAGCGACTTTTTAATGATTTTTTTGGATTTTTGTCAAAATGTACCCTTCACAACTTGGTACAAGTCATAGGACATGGGTACCGGTATGACCGACGGAAGATTTTTGGACAAAAAATTTTTTTGCTCTAACTTTGAGTAAAACGGTCTCAGGATGCATTATTAATCATGAAAAGTGATCTCCGACAGTAAATAGCGAAAGTTACCCGACCATCAAAGTTGCATGGCGGTGCAGGAGACGAAAATCCAAGGTCGTCTAATGTAGGGACGTAAGACACGAAATCAAAATTTTGGCATAAAATCTAAAATAATCATCAGACAGTGGTCATCCAAGGCATATAAGAGTCGTCTAACGATGCTGAATGCAATAAGCAATAGCGACTTTTTAATGATTTTTTTTGGATTTTTGTCAAAATTTACCCTTCACAACTTGGTACAAGTCATAGGACATGGGTACCGGTATGACCGACGGAAGATTTTTGGACAAAAAATTTTTTTGCTCTAACTTTGAGTAAAACGGTCTCAGGATGCATTCTTAATCATGAAAAGTGATCTCCGACGGTAAATAGCAAAAGTCACCCGACCATCAAAGTTGCATGGCGGTGCAGGCGACGAAAATCCAAGGTCGTCTAATGTAGGGACGTAAGACACGAAATCAAAATTTTGGCATAAAAGCTAAAATAATCGTCAGACAGTGGTCATCCAAGGCATATTAGAGTCGTCTAACGATGCTGAATGCAATAAGCAATAGCGACTTTTTAATGATTTTTTTGGATTTTTGTCAAAATTTACCCTTCACAACTTGGTACAAGTTATAGGACATGGGTACCGGTATGACCGACGGAAGATTTTTGGACAAAAAATTTTTTTGCTCTAACTTTGAGTAAAACGGTGTCAGGATGCATTTTTAAGCATGAAAAGTGATCTCCGACAGTAAATAGCGAAAGTTACCCGACCATCAAAGTTGCATGGCGGTGCAGGAGACGAAAATCCAAGGTCGTCTAATGTAGGGACGTAAGACACGAAATCAAAATTTTGGCATAAAATCTAAAATAATCATCAGACAGTGGTCATCCAAGGCATATTAGAGTCGTCTAACGATGCGAAATGCAATAAGCAATAGCGACTTTTTAATGATTTTTTTGGATTTTTGTCAAAATTTACCCTTCACAACTTGGTACAAGTTATGAGACATGGGTACCGGTATGACCGACGGAAGATTTTTGGACAAAAAATTTTTTTGCTCTAACTTTGAGTAAAACGGTCTCAGGATGCATTATTAATCATGAAAAGTGATCTCCGACAGTAAATAGTGAAAGTTACCCGACCATCAAAGTTGCATGGCGGTGCAGGAGACGAAAATCCAAGGTCGTCTAATGTAGGGACGTAAGACACGAAATCAAAATTTTGGCATAAAATCTAAAATAATCATCAGACAGTGGTCATCCAAGGCATATAAGAGTTGTCTAACGATGCTGAATGCAATAAGCAATAGCGACTTTTTAATGAATTTTTTGGATTTTTGTCAAAATGTACCCTTCACAACTTGGTACAAGTTATAGGACATGGGTATCGGTATGACCGACGGAAGATTTTTTGACAAAAAATTTTTTTGCTCTAACTTTGAGTAAAACGGTGTCAGGATGCATTTTTAAGCATGAAAAGTGATCTCCGACAGTAAATAGCGAAAGTTACCCGACCATCAAAGTTGCATGGCGGTGCAGGAGACGAAAATCCAAGGTCGTCTAATGTAGGGACGTAAGACACGAAATCAAAATTTTGGCATAAAATCTAAAATAATCATCAGACAGTGGTCATCCAAGGCATATTAGAGTCGTCTAACGATGCGAAATGCAATAAGCAATAGCGACTTTTTAATGATTTTTTTGGATTTTTGTCAAAATGTACCCTTCACAACTTGGTACAAGTCATAGGACATGGGTACCGGTATGACCGACGGAAGATTTTTGGACAAAAAATTTTTTTGCTCTAACTTTGAGTAAAACGGTGTCAGGATGCATTTTTAAGCATGAAAAGTGATCTCCGACAGTAAATAGCGAAAGTTACCCGACCATCAAAGTTGCATGGCGGTGCAGGAGACGAAAATCCAAGGTCGTCTAATGTAGGGACGTAAGACACGAAATCAAAATTTTGGCATAAAATCTAAAATAATCATCAGACAGTGGTCATCCAAGGCATATTAGAGTCGTCTAACGATGCGAAATGCAATAAGCAATAGCGACTTTTTAATGATTTTTTTGGATTTTTGTCAAAATTTACCCTTCACAACTTGGTACAAGTTATGAGACATGGGTACCGGTATGACCGACGGAAGATTTTTTGACAAAAATTTTTTTGACTCTAACTTTGAGTAAAACTGTGTCAGGATGCATTTTTAAGCATGAAAAGTGAACTCCGACGGTAAATAGCAAAAGTCACCCGACCCTCAAAGTTGTATGGCGATGTAGGAGAAAAAAATTCCGAGGTCGTTTAATTTTGGGATGGATAAAAATGGTCACTTGTGGTAAAGTGATGTTGTTCATTGGCTATAGTAAGAGGGTATGGTGTCGTGACACAAAAATGAAAAATGTATGGGAAAGTGTTCTAAACACTGTCACAAGGTGCAAATCGAGTATCTAGTCGTACCTTAGACACCAGTACGGGTAAATGAGCCTCTGCTTGGCTCATATGTATGGGGAAAAGTAAGGGTGACCGACATGTCCAAAGGTAAAAAGCGAAAATTCACCCGGCCCTCAGACTTGTATGGAGGTATAGGAGA